>NC_051452.1:12184970-12186223 GCF_001649575.2 Kryptolebias marmoratus | reverse complement strand
AGAACTAACATGTCTGTGAGAGCCAAAATTCTTACTGGTTGATAGATGATCAAATACTTATTTCACACAATAAAATGGAAATTAATTATTTAAAAATCATACATTGTATTTTTCTGGATTTTTGTTTTAGATTCCATCACTCACAGTTGAAGACTACCTATGATAAAAATTACAGTCATCTATAAGCTTTGCAAGTGGGAAAACCTGAAAAATCAACAGTGTATCAAATACTTGTTCTCCCCACTGTATATTTGCAAAAATAGCCTGATAGACCAAAACTGAAACTAACAAACCAAAACATACGTTGAAGATCTGTTAGTCCTGTGGAATCATGGGATTTAAGGTTTAACGCTTGACCACATATGCTAATGTTGATATTATCTTACAAACTAATTATTAAAAAAACAAACAAAAAAACACACACTTACCAGGTTCTGTGTCATGTCCACAGCAATGGTGGCCATCTCTTGGTTGTACTCACAAATCATTTTCTGAATGACATTGGTCAGGTCATCGTTCTCTGTCTCCTTGATCACATGCAGAAACTCGTGCATCACCTGGCGAATGTACGGACGGATGTACAACTTGGCTACACACACACATACACACACAAAACAGAGCAGAGCATGTAGTCAATGAAGTGTGATTCTTCCTCATCTCACAAGGCAGAAAATTTGAGCCACACACAAATTCCTACAAGCAACCTTTTCAAGCTCAGTTTTGATGGTTAAATACTGAGTCACCACGGACAAATGAACTCTTGACATGTTAAGAAATGTTAGTTTATAGCGGTGGTTCTCAAACTGTGGGACACAACCTGTAGGAGGGGTGCAGGGTAATTACAAGGGGAACACAGGACGACTCCTATTTAAATTTTTGGGTATAAAAATTTCAAGAGGAATATTTAGACATTGCCACTTTGACTTGTTTATATGTTGGAAAAAAATATGAAATGCTTAAAAATCAGATACAATTAGGTGTGTCTTATTTGTCTAGTCCGGGGGTCGGCAACCCGCGGCTCTTTGGCTCTGCCCTAGCGGTTCCCTGCAGCTTTTTCAAAAATGTTTGAAAATGGAAAAAGATGGGGGAGAGAAATATATTTTTTGTTTTAATATATGCCTCTTTTACACGAACCCTAATTCAGAAGTCCCGCACTACTCCGCTCTACTCGATAAAGAATGCATCGCGTCTACACCGGCCCGTTTGGTCGGGAGCAGAGGAACGCCTCCTCGTGTTGCAGGGGGCGGGGCCGT
>NC_051452.1:12177489-12184881 GCF_001649575.2 Kryptolebias marmoratus | reverse complement strand
AAGTTGTGTAAACAACGAAAGCGCTACGGAAAAAGTTGGCCCTGTGTTGTTGCTGTTTTTTAAACTTATGGGGATTCTCCTGAGACTTCAGGAAGAGAGGCGCAGTGGAAGAAATGCTCTGGATGCCATGATTGTTGCGCAGAGTAGCCTGTATATTAGCTATATTGGCCTATCAGATAGGCTAATATAGCTAATATAGATACATACAGCATGTGTTACCTTCATTATAAGGCTTATATAAGGCTTTTAATTTTTTGCGGCTCCAGACATATTTGTTTTTGGTTTTTTTGGTCCAATATGGCTCTTTCAACATTTTGGGTTGCCGACCCCTGGTCTAGTCTAATTAAAAAATTCAACATCAACTCTTGGTCAGAAGTTCACATGACATGGACGTTATTAATTTTTTTTAAGTGTCATTGGTTTGGTAATTTGTTGATGGTCCTGAACTGAACCACCGTGTTTAGTACGCGGAAGGCACAGAGCTTTTTTTATTATTATTTTTTATTAGGAAGACAGAGGTGGGTTGACCCACATCTCACTGCCAGCACTGGGACAACCAGCAGGAAAGCCACCTGGTGGTCTGGTGCACTTCTGTTTTTTGGAGTAAGTTTGCATCCGTTTTCTTACTTGCTAGTGGTTGATGTTTATGCAGCATATTTCCTTTGCTGCATTTTTTTCTTTGCATTCGTTTTTTGTGTTTGTCTGTTTTAAAGTTTGCATTATTCATGTGTTTGCGGCGCGTTTAAGCATTTAGAGTTCCTTTTGGCATTAGCCGTTTGTTTCGCCAGTTTGCTGCGTGTTTGCACCTTTAGGCCACCATAGTCTTTGGTGTAAAATCATTGGAAGTATGCTCTGAAGTAACGAAGTGTACTCTCAAGACCTATTTAAGGCCATACAGGAAGATGCATTTCAAACATTTATCTTTCTGTGTGAGTGAGACCCAAGCATTGAGTCAGAATAAAATGGCCAATTACTGTTTTGTTTTTTGTCTGCTCTACAGTTCTTCAGAAGTTATGATGAACTTTCTCCATTTTTTACAACTGAAGGATGTGAGAAGAACTTCTCATACAGACCGCTGCCTGCATTACAATTTTGTTCCTCTGTAAAAGGTAGTTATTGACTTCAATTATTGTTCATTTCACTGAGGTTTATTGATAATTGAGAGGTATCTTACTATCTAGATTTGTAGACTTTCTGGCAACAAAACATGATGTTATATGCCCTTTAAAATGTGTACATTTTCACTGAAATTTCATGACTTCTAGCACATGTTCTAGCCGCAAAAATGAGGGATTTATTTGGCAGGAGAAAAACTTAAAACACTACAGATACAGTTGGTCTTTGCACCACCTTTGGTGTTCGGGTCTAATGAAACATGCAAACAGTTGCAAACCTACTCCTACGGTTTGACCACTGTCAGGTGACTGGAAAAGAAAGGTACTGGGTTTATTTTCTAAAACTTCCACACACCTTGTTCCTGGTTGCTAACCAGTGTCTGCAGAGCGATGGCAGCCTCCATCTTAACAGGCATTTCTTTGTCGTCTATCAGATCCTGTCTGACCAACTCCACAGCGTTCCTCAGCACCAGCTCATTGTGGAAACGCAGGGGGCTGAAGCAATGCAGCACCCAGCATGACTGCAGGAACAGAGCGGACGAGAACAGGTTTGTAGGTCCACTCACAGAGTCTCTCAAACCACAACACCTACCCTGGACCATAGATATATTATAACAAGAGGCAGGTCTGGAAACAGGAAGTTGAAATCACCATGGCTAATCACGCCCTGCAGGTTGGCTACAGGACAGTTTTAAGCCCCATCCCTCCATGTAAACCAATGGGACATTTGCCTCACTGAAAAGTAAAACTACACTTCAGAAAATTCTTTTAGATGCTAATTTTTGTTGATTCACATAGCTCTTATCTTGCTATATGTTCAAATCTGCATATTTTCAATACATTTCATTTTAATTAGTTATCTGAGGCTTTAGGGAAAGTGTCATGTTCTACTGTGATTGACAGTGTCACGTCCTGTTTGCGAGATGGGAGAGTGTGTAGATGGAACTTTCATATCAAGGTTTACAGCCTCACATCCTGAATGCACAGCATCTCACTCCAAAAATACATCACGGCAGCTCCCCTAAAAAACTAAACTTAACTACCAAACATCCTTGGTGCTTGAGACAATACAACACCAACTCACAGAACACAAACTGGCCACCCTGCAAAGGTGTGGGGAGGAGAATCAGGGTTTCCCCCAGCATATTATAAGCCTTATGGGCCGCCAGACTTTGCTGACCCGGCCGCCAGGCTACCACCCGCACCCCAAGACCGCTACCTTTATCTACCTCACCACGCGAGGGTGCGCGTGCCAACAGTGATGCAATTGCGCTGTCCCCGCCCATATGCGAAGGCCCCACGTGGTGTTGCATTGTGCACCTTATAAACATAACGAGCGGGTTTAACCAAAAATGGTTAGTTGAGCTAAAATTCAGTGGGTGGCTTTACAAGTCCGAATATGGTAAACATGTTTTGTGCTTAGTGAAAATATTATCCATGTTTACCAGTAAAATGATGCTATTAAATTCAGCATTAGATATGTTTTGTTGTTACATGTGATCCAACATTCAGCCTGTGCCACAAAAAGCACAGTCCAGTACAGCATCTCTGTTTTTCAGAGTTGTCTGTTATTTATTGGTCTTGACGTGAGACGTGTGTTGGTGCCTTGTTTGCACTTTTTCATTTATGTTAATTTAATTTATTTGTAAATGTGACTAAAATTAGGATTCAAATTAGGTGCAAACAATTTGTGTTTATTTTAATTGTATGTTTGTTTAAAAAAGTATTTCAAAAGTTCCTTCTTGTAAAACTGTAGTTGTGTAAATATTTGGCACAAATATATAACAATATCACATAATAAATAGCCATATTTTGAACTTTTTGTCAACTTTAATCTTTTTTTTTTTACTAAATCACGGTCGGCCAGCGGTCAGCCAGCGGTCGGCCAGCGGTCGGCCAGCGGTCAGCCAGCGGTCGGCCAGCAGTCAGCCAGCGGTCGGCCAGCGAATGGCCAGCTACCACCAGGCTTAGCCTTTTTACTGGGGGAAACCCTGAGAACCCATTAGAGTTAATTCCAAAGTTTAAGGCAAATATGTCCAAAGTATAGTCCAAAGTGGAAATGGCTCTCAGCTACAGCCACACCAGGTCCTCGTTTTTGTTTTTTTAGGTTGAATAGCTTTCGTGGCAATTTTTAATTGGGTTGACTCCAAATGATTTTAGATGTTCATCCAATGATTACTGTGTACGAGTTCCATCAACATCCATATAGTGGATCATGAGATGTTTTGTTGACAAACAGAGTTGTCTCCAAAAAGTAATGACAGAGTTTTAAAAACAGGTCTTAGTGATCTGTCAGCACATAGAGCAGATAGACACACAAACACATACACAAAAAAACATTATCAACGTTCACCTTTGGTAGCAGGTCATAAAAGTGTAATCTGCCCAAATTTTCCTTACAAAAATCAAAATAATGAGATATAAACTCACCCTTGCTCGTAAATAACCCATGGGAGAATTAAGCAACGGGAAGACATAGTTTTGTAGCATCAGCTCCATCTGCTCTCTGTACACCCGCTTCTGTTGGATATGACAAAGAAAACCCAAATCATCTAATGGCTTATAAAACACATCAAAGCAATGTTCTAGCTTTAATCGAGTCATTCCCAAACCTCTAGATAAGCCTCAGAGGTTAATCTGTGTTCCAGCTTACCTTCAGTAAGAGACCAGCGAGAGCTCCAACGCAGTGCAGCGCTCCATCCTTCCTGCGGGGGTCAGTAGAGGGCTCCATCAGGGTCTGGTGGCACAACTCCATCATCTGAGGAAGAACCTGACAGCAGAAAGAAGTTTGTTTTAGATTGCATTTAGAAAAAGCTAATGAAGAAATTAGATCTCATTGTACTGAAGTACTGTAGCATCTACATGCCTCAGGATATGACCTCATAGACAATTAAGTCCCTTCACAATCACAACCAGCATGAGTTACGGAATAACTTAAGGAACAAGCAGCCTTTTATTGTTATTGTTGAAAATGTTTTTGCTTCTGTGTGTGTTCGTTTACACATGTCTGTTTGTCTCATGACTCAACAAATCGATTGTAATGAAACTTTTGGAAAGTAATCATTAGATGCACGTCTACAACTGATTAACTTTGAATCTTCCTCACCTCAGCTGACCTTAGGAGCCTTTAAAAATCAAAGAAAGTCATTTGTGACAGCTGTATGGCGATTGGTCAAAATGATAGACCAGTATATTGACTGACACAGACAATATAAGCTAACTGAACCTACAAATGCAAACACAAACAATTCCATTACAAAAATACTTTTACCACTGGAAAAAACTGGTCATATAAACTAAAGTTCTCAAATTTCCTTTTAAAACCATGAGGATTTATTGTCCTCAGGATTTATAGTTCCTCAGCTTCCATACCTTGCACTTAGAACTGTGTGCTCCAAGTTTACTAAATGTTTCTGACCTGTTTTCTCTTGCAAGCGGCCTTGCACAGAAGGCTCTGAGCAGCAGTTGCTGGGAGGGTGTGGTCATCATAGAGGTCTACAACAGAAGTATACATAGTTGCTGCAAGATTAATTTTGAGCTGTGTGTTTAAAAAAAAAAACACTAAAAACATACAGAATATTGCCAAGATACACTGGCCAGCCATACAGCTTAAAAAGGCAGAATGCAAATTCCACAGAAACTGTCTGTGGGCTGAGTGAGTTCAAGAACTTCACAGATAACACAAATATTTGCAGTCACACCAGGATGTTTACACACTTACTGAACTTCATGCGGATGTACTCGTAGGGATCTTCCTGCCATAGCCTCTCATCTTCATCTTTGTAACACATAAGAGGGAAGATGACTTCTTGGCAAATGGTCTGAAGTGTACAAAAGTTAAAAAAAGGAGATGGAAGTTTTCAAATCTATCTGATTGTTGGACTCATTAAATAATGACATAAAAAATTGGTCAATCTAAGTCTTGGAAAACCAAAGAATAAGTTCCAATCAAATTTAATTTAGTACTTTACTTTTGTTGGAGGTTGCATTCCAGCTGACTGAATAGCCTTTGCAGATGGGCCAATGAAAGAATCTTTTTGGAGCATACACTAAGAGACTGTCTATCTTTAACAAGAAAATTTAACTTCTAAACCTTCTGTTTACATTGTGTGGGCTCATCGGAGAGCACCTAGTGCAGGGGTAGGCAACCCTGGTCCTGGAGAACAACTATCCTGCATGTTTTACTTGTTTCCCTGCTCCAACACACCTGATTTGAATCAAACGGTAATAAACAGGCTTCTGCAGAATATGAAGTAGTAATTTAACCCCTGACCTAGTGGTTGAGCTTTTGCTCCTGAGGCTTGGACAAGTCCAACTCTAAAAAGCAATAAGATCATAAACAAGGAGGCAATTGCTGGAGGTGCAATGACTGACTATTATGAGAAAAAATTTGTTGCACAAATCAGTTGAACATTCAAACCTCTGCAATTCAAATGAGAAAACTGAGAACCCCACAAACATTATCAGACATTTTGGAGGCTCCCCCATGAGCACCATTCACCAACAGTTGCACCCCAGTGACATACGTTCTTAAGGTCGGAAGTTACCTGCATATGTGGCTTCATCTGTTTCCAGGTCAGTGAGTGGGACACTCCCTGGTTGAAGTAATTGAGGCACTGTTGCAAGACTCGAGGTGTAACATATTGCTTCTGTCTGTGCTGGTCCACAACTTTCAGCAGAACCTTGAAAGATAACAAGCGATACTATAGTCATATTTCGACTAAGCTGACCTGAACCCTTTACTCCTGGAACTTAAGTACCCTTGACCCTCAACATTTGTTTCAGCCCTTTAAAATTTTAAAGACCTTTAATTCCTTGAATGAATGCATATCACCTGACACCTTTCATGCCAGAGTTTTAAACCAAGATCATTTTATGATGAGAAATGAAACGGTTGTAGCTTTAGTCAAACCTTGAAAATAGCAATATGCATTATGCGGTGGGCTACACTTCCTATCTCTTTAATAGGTCATGTTGAAAGTATTCGTATGAATGTCTGACCAAGATTACTTTATCTATTCCAGATGTTACCAGTGGATATTCCCAAACCTACCTTTGATAATTTGGATAAAATGATGTCTGGATACATTTGGCAAAAAAACGCCCCAGAATTAGATTGAAAACATTGCAGCTACTTCAGTCAGAGGGTGGCCTTAAACTCCCTAACTTGAAATATTATTATTGGGCTGCACAACTTAGACCCCTAGTGGTATGGATGCAGAATAATACAGATGCTATATGGCTTGAAATGGAGGGAAGTATGTGCTCTGAACCACTGCAAATATTACCCTTCTAAAATGCTCCTGTAAGAGAAATGACAATGTGGACAAAAACACAAATTTGGAACAAAATAAAATTAGCTTTTAACCTATCAAAACAACTTTTACTTCTAACAAACAGGATTTCTGAAGACTTTTATTCCAAATAATGTAGACATGGGGTTCAGAAATTGGTCTAACTATGGACTTTCTCATATTCAACAATTCATTGAAAAGGGAAATTTAAAAAAATTTGAGCAGATGAAAAGTGAATTTGGCTTTCCTAAAACAGATTTCTACAGGTATTTACAAATTAGAACCTTTGCAAAGACACATTAAAACTGGACTAAACTTTGTGAGCCTACACCTATAGAAAGCTTTTTATGGATATGCAAAAAGAAAAGGGAAATTACAAAGTAATGGGTTGCAAATTATACGACTCATCTCTCTCTATGAATACACATGATTCCATAAACAAAGTAGAAGTGGGAGACTGAGATGAAGGAGACAACTGCAAAGAACACTTGGGAGGAAATCAGTGGCAGCTGCAGAGGGTTTTTTTTCTGCAGGCGCTAAGGGGGTGCTAAGCATTTTATTGAGGGTGCTATGAAGGCTTATTTGTTCTTACGGTTCTCAACACACACAGACACAAGCAAAAACATATATACACAGTATATAAATGAAGAACACAATGAAATACGCATATGTATCTGCGTATTTCTCGACGAAAGGAAATGCCATTCCGGACGGACAGTAATCTAAACCGGAATTCGGGCTTGGATCCGCGAAGGCTCCTGGAGGGGTTTGACCGGCGGGGGCAGACGCATTGTGGGTGGGCTTCCTGCAATGGCTACACGAATGGAGAAACGAGCGGTTAGGGAGGAGCAAATGCTGAGGTTAAAATTATTGCCATTGGGGGTATTATTAAGAGCGACCCCTTTCCTGCCGTGGCGGACCAAGGACTGGCTGCCAGAGCGAGGAGGGGCCGGCCGAAGGAGCGGAGGAGGCTGGCTAAGTGG
>NC_051452.1:12175240-12177409 GCF_001649575.2 Kryptolebias marmoratus | reverse complement strand
GGGGGGGGCACCAAAACTTAGCGCGAGCTGTGCAAACAACGAAAGCCCATGGACAACGCCGGCCTTGTGCCGCCGCTGTTCCTTAAACTTATGGGGGATTCTCCTGAGACTTTGGGAGGAGAGGCGCAGTGGAAGAAATGCTCTGGATGCCGCGATTGTTGCGCGGAGTAGGACAGCTGTTATCTGTCGGAGATTTCAGGCTTTACAGCGCCTTCAGCTGGGGGACAGATGGCATAAACGTTGCAGGGTAAGCTAACGCTGTTATTCATATTCCTACTGTTCGCTCTTTATGCTTGCATCTGGTCACACCCACGACCAAAGAGCGAACAGGAGCTAAACTTGCGCCACCCACGAAGCAGGGTCGACCGGCCTCAAAAAAATGCCGACGGAAATGTGCATGAAGCAAGCGGAGCAGAGCGGAGCCGGGACCCCTATAGCCCATTTCCTCACAAGTAGGAAAAACACATCCCCACATGTTAACAACGGATTAAACAACTGTAACGGCTCAAAAAAGTGTGGGGGATAAAGGGCACACATAAGGGAAATGCGGGGGACAGGTCCCAAACAAACCCCGTGTTGGTTACGCCCTTGCTTGGGGTGCTACAGGGGTGCTATGACTTTTCCAGGGGGAGCTATAGCACCCCCTAGTGCCCCCCTGACGCAGCCAGTGGAGGAAATGTGTACTGGAGCACATCTATCTTCAAATTCTAATACATGGAAATAATTCAAATGGAAGGTATTAACCCGTTTTTTTCAAAACACCAGCAATCACTGGTAAGATTGTTGGTGTTCTGAAACACAACCCAGCTCATGCTGGAGAAACTGTGGAACACAATCTGCCAACCATACTTGTATCTTTTACTCTTGTCCAAAAATAGGGGTATTCTGGGAGAAGACATTTGACACCCTTAAGATAATTTTCAGAAGAGACATTAAGAGGACTCCTCTAGTAGCAACACTGGGAGAAATACCTGAAGGAATGGATAGGAAGACCCACAGATGTCACCTTGCTTGATATTGCTTGCTGCAGCACTGAGTTGCATAACTATGAGTTGGCTAAAACCAGAACCTTCCGCATATAACATATGGATCAGAAAGGTTTAGGACATTTGATGGAGGAAATTACATACTTCAAGGCTTCAAAAGACAGAATTTTATTTCCAGTGGAAACTCCTCCCTGGGCTGCCACCTTACCGTGGTGGAGGGGTTTGAGTGTCCCAATGATCCTAGGAGCTATGCTGTCAGGGGCTTCACGCCCCTAGTAGGGTCACCCAAGGCAGACAGGTCCTAGGTGAGGGATCAGACAAAGTGCAGCCCAGAGAGACCCCTTATGATGAGTAAGATTGATGGAAACAGTGTTCCCTCGCCCGGACGTAGGTCATCGAGGCCCCACTCTGGAGCCAGGCCTGGAGGTGGGGCACGTTGGCTGGCGCCTGATGGCCGGGTTTTCGCCCATGGAGCCCGGCTGGGCACAGCCCGAAGAGGTCACATGGGTCCCCCTTCCCATGGGCTCACCACCTATGGGAGGGGCCAAAGGGGTCGGGTGCATTATGGGATGGGTGGTGGCCGAAGGTGGGGATCTTGGCGGTCTGATCCTCGGCTACAGAAGCTGGCTCTTGGGACGTAGAATGTCACCTCTCTGGTGGGGAAGGAGCCTGAATTGGTGTGTGAGGTTGAGAGGTTCCGGCTAGAAATAGTCAGGCTTACCTCAACGCACGGCTCTGGCTCTGGAACCAGTCTCCTTGAGAAGGGGGTTGGACACTCTTTCACTCTGGAGTTGTCCCCGGTGAGAAGCGCCGAGAAGGGGTGGGCATACTTGTTGCCCCCCATCTTGGTGCCTGTACATTGGGGTTTACCCCGGTGAACGAGAGGGTAGGCTCCCTCCGCCTATGTGTGAGCGGATTGGTCCTGACTGTTGTTTGCGCTTATGCGCCGAACAGCAGTTCAGATTACCCACCCTTTTTGGAGTCCTTGGAAGGGTTACTGGAGGGTGCCCCTCCTGGGGACTCCCTTGTTCTGCTGGGGGACTTCAACGCTCACGTGGGCAATGACAGTGAGACCTGGAGGGATGTGGTTGGGAGGAACGGCCCCCCTGATCTGAACCCGAACGGTGTTCTGTTGTTGGACTTCTGTGCTCGTCATGGATTGTCCATAACGAACACCATGTTC
>NC_051452.1:12171895-12174001 GCF_001649575.2 Kryptolebias marmoratus | reverse complement strand
ATGTGTTCCAATTACAGAGGGATCACACTCTTAAGCCTCCCTGGTAAGGTCTATTCGGGGGTTCTGGAGAGGAGGGTTCGTCAGATAGTCGAACCTCGGATTCAGGAAGAGCAGTGTGGTTTTCGTCCTGGTCATGGAACACTGGACCAGATCTACACCCTCAGCAGGGTCCTTGAGGGTGCATAGGAGTTCGCCCAACCAGTCTACATATGTTTTGTGGACTTGGAGAAGGTGTTCGACCGTGTCCCTCGGGGAGCCCTGTGGGGAGTTCTCCGGGAGTATGGGGTACCAGGCCCTTTAATACAGGCTGTTAGGTCCCTATATGACCGGTGTCAGAGCTTGGTCCGCATTGCTGGCAGTAAGTCGGATTCGTTTCCAGTGAAGGTTGGACTCCGCCAAGGTTGCACTTTGTCACCGATTCTGTTCATAACGTTTATGGAAAGAAATCTAGGCACAGCCAAGGTGTTGAGGGGATCCGTTTTGGTGGCCTTAGGATCGCATCTCTGCTTTTTGCAGATGATGTGGTCCTATTGGCTTCATCAGGCCGTGATCTACAGCCGAGTGTGAAGCGGCTGGGATAAGGATCAGTGCCTCCAAATCCGAGGCCATGGTCTTGAGCCGGAAAAGGGTAGAGTGCCTTCTCCGGGTCGGGGAAGATGTCCTGCCCCAAGTGGAGGAGTTTAAGTATCTCGGGGTCTTGTTCACAAATGAGGGAAAAATGGAGCTGGAGATCAACAGGCGGTTTGGTGCAGCGTCTGCAGTGAAGCGGGCACTGTACCGGTCTGTCGTGGTGAAGAAAGAGCTGAGTCAAAAGGCGAAGCTCTCAATTTACCGGTTGATCTACATTCCTACCCTCAATTATGGTCACAAGCTTTGGGTAGTGACCGAAAGAACGAGATCGCGAATACAAGCGGCTGAAATGAGTTTTCTCTGCAGGGTGTCTGGGCTCTCTCTTAGAGATAGGGTGAGAAGCTCGGTCATCTGGGAGGGACTCAGAGTAGAGCCACTGCTTCTCCACGTCGAGAGGAGCCAGTTGAGGTGGCTCAGGCATCTGGTTAGGATGCCTCCTGGACGCCTCCCTGGTTAGGTGTTCCGGGCACGTCCAATCGGGAGGAGGACCAGAGGAAGACCCAGGACACGCTGGAGGGACTATGTTTCTCGGCTGCTTTCCCTACTTAGGCTGTTACCCGAGCATGCATGCATGCATGGATGCATGGATGCATGGATGCATGCATGGATGGATGGATGGATGGATGGATGGATGGATGGATGCATGGATGGATGGATGGATGGATGGATGGATGGATGGATGGATGGATGGAACCAGTCATGCCCCTATTATTACAGTGATATACTTATAGACCAGCCCTTTCGCACTTGCTATACACTTTAGGACCAGTAAAAATACCATTGTGAATATAAATGTGTGGTCACTCTATGTCAGAGACTTGTTTTTGTTTTTCTTTTATCTTAGTCTATGTTCTCCTTACTTGTTACATTTTATCATTGCACCCAGTGTTCTACTATAACTTTGGACAATACCATTGCAATCTCACCTTCTTCTGTTATCTAAGTGAGAGATAGAAAAATGTAACTATGTAAAAGTGTCTCTTTTGTGATCAAAAGTAAATAAAAACTAGAACTGCAAGCAGTTATCAACGGGTTCCAAGCCCCCACGCTCCGCCCCTATCCGCGCGCTCCGATCCCGACGCCCTGCCGGCGTGGCTCCGCCGTCTCTCTTGGCGAGCGGGCCGAGTCGAAACTCGCCAGTACGGTACGTACCCAAAGGCGCTTTGTAAGACGTAACGGTACAATTTGTGTAGTAAGCTCGGGAAGGAAAAGCTAACTGCCATTTGATACCACACAGAGGCAAAGAAATAAATTCATAAAAAAATTCAATATTCATTCGAAAAATACAGAAATATTCTCAGATGAGCAAGTCTACATCTGTAACAATATGCATTTATCTCCATGTCCGTAGCCAAAATGCATTTTCAATAGAAAATTGTTCAATGCAATTTTATGGTATACTTGGACAAGTAATTAAATTCATAAAAAATCAATAGTACATTAAAAAAATACCAAAATATTCTCAGATCATCAAGT
>NC_051452.1:12170875-12171511 GCF_001649575.2 Kryptolebias marmoratus | reverse complement strand
CAAAAAATATTCATAAAAAATCCATAACTCTTCCAAAAATTACCAAAATATTCTCTAATGACCATGCCTACATGTGGAATAATATTCTTTTATTTCTATGTTACTGGATCAAACACATTCTTTATGAAAAATTGAAAACTTCGTTTTCATGATGTGCATCCAATATGCAAAAAAATCATAAAAAATTGTAACTTTATTATAAAATTTTCCAAATATTCCCACATCACCGTGTGCATATGTGGAACAATGTTATCACTTTAGGAAATCTCCACACTCAACGGCTTTTGTACAAGAAATTGTTAACCTTGGTCGTAGCTGTGCTGGTCATACTGAAATATATTCAGAAATGTGTTAAAAATCAGTAATGACTCCAAATAATCTGTAAATATTCACAGAAGACAATTAGCATGTCCTTTTTTTGCCCAAATTTTCCAATCCACCTTAGTCTAAAGGTGTTTTCAAAATAAAATGAAAACCGGCTATGTTGGTTAGCATTTATGTTTTTCTTTTTTAACCAGAAGGGGGCGATCAAATTTAAGCGATATTTTTTTTGGTTTGTAGTTAGGCTAGTTGTGAACAGAGTACCAAATTTCAAGTCGTTCGGCCAAACAGAGTCTGAGTTGCTACTGCTAGCTT
>NC_051452.1:12157794-12170775 GCF_001649575.2 Kryptolebias marmoratus | reverse complement strand
CTTTATCGCGCTATAGCAAAAAATCTAGTTAGGCGGAAGTGGGCGTGGCCAATGTAAAAAAGATGCAGAATTATCCATAGTTTCAGGTGCCATCAAGATTTTGAGTGTAGGACTTACGGTTTAGGAGTTATTCGCAAAAACGCATTGTCCTTAGTTATAGCGCCCCCTAGGTATGGGACGATATGATTTTTTTTGTCTGAGTAGCGGTAGGCATTTTCTATCAGGCTGCCTGGTTGGCTTTTCTCCAGCTGTTTCTCGTTTTTCTGGCCAACGCGTTTTACCGGAGAAGAATAATAATAAAGAAAAAAAATTATGAAAAATCCTTACAACAACAATAGGGTTCCCTGCTCCGCTGGGAGCAGGCGAACGGCCATGCCTTGCATTGGCCGCCCGCTTGCTCCCGCGGGCTTGGAACCCTAATTACGTAAATAAAAAAATAAAAAATGCTGTTACAAGAGCTTTTACTTTGACTCCACTGCAAGAGAGAAGATGAGCAAGGAAGTGTATCGGTGCAATTAATTTAAAATCTGTAATAGTTACATGCTTCCACTGAGTTTGGAGTGATTTTACTTACCACTATTGCCCTCCTCCAATTCAAGATGGTTGCCACAGCAAACTGACCTTAGACATCACAGAAATGACTATAACTCAGTTTTACAGATACTGACTTACAATTTGGTGTGGTTGTAGCTGAAACCAATCCAAACACATACAGTACTCTAAGAAACAACAGATTGCACAAATTGGTACCTTTAAAAAAATGCCGTTAACTATTTGGGGTCCACTGTCTGTTAGCAAAATATCTCATGAACCACTAGATATATTTTAATGACTCTTGCAGGAATTGCCAACAAGGGCAACTTACCTTACCTGACGTTAGGTGTGGTTGTAGCTGAGAGCCATTTGCAGCACATACTCTAAGTGCTACTCATTGCACAAGTTCTTTCTTTAAAACTATAGCAAAATATCTCAAGAACTACTGGACATATTTGAATGATATTTTCAGAAAGTGACTATTAAATGTACTATTACATTTACAACTCATTAACTTTGGGATTCAATCCAATTTAGGATGGCCACCACAGCTAACAGACACTAGCCAACAAATAAATGGCTTTAACTCAGATTTGCAGATACTCTGCTAACATTTGCTAGGGTAGTTGAAAGGCATTGCCAACACATACTTTGAACATGACATCTTACAATATCACATGAGACTGCACATGACAATATTATAAAGGTACAGCTACAACTCCTGTCATTTCTTAATTTAAAACTGGGCCATGAAAGGCTGTGGGCGGTATGCATTCCTTCAAGAAATACTAGGCTTTTAGTTTAAAATGTAACTGCTGAGTAAAACTCTGAGATAAGTAACTGAGTTTAAATGATTCTTGTGCTAACACTAATTATAGGCAGTACTAGAAATTAAACTGAGATGACTTCGAAGCACAAGTGGCCATAAAATGCTGAGAATACTCAAACAATCAGAAATGTAGCTGTGGTTAAAGTCCATGGCCATAGCAGACAAAATCCGCCCATACAAAAAAAGAATGGTCCTGTATGTTGCATATTCGTTCCACAGTATCATGGCCTCCCAGTTATAACAAGACTGGTGGTTTTATTAGGTCTTACTGGCTTTGATCAAAAGAGCACTGCTTTGACTCCTTTTATTCATTTAGTTTGAAAAGTCTTGTTTGAATGAAAACTGCTTTATCCTGCACTGTAAAGCAAAATATTGTTTCTTTTTTTGTTTGAAGTGTGACTATCAATAATAGTTTTACAATGAAATGGCCTAAAAATTCCCACCCCAACATCCTCATTTCTTTTCATTTAGTTAAAGCAACAGAGGGACATAAACCTACCTGCTGTATTCCCACTGCATATGTCTTAAGAAAAAAGTCTGCAAACTCATAATAATCCTTTGTCACATTGCCAGGGCTGCCATATCTGTAATTGAAAACAGAACAATAAGGGCGGCTGGTACCTCCCCTGGACTAAAACTCTAATTTGGTTTCTTGGTAAAGATGGAAGGAGGTCCTGGACTTACCGCTCAAACAGTCTGGTGATGATATGTAGCGCCCACTTTTTACACTTCCACCATCCCAGCTCAGGACGATCATCTTCATCAACCTCCAAAGTCTCCTGACAAACACAGGTCACAGTCAATTTCACAAGATGGTGAAGAACTGAAAACCCCATTAGGGATGTCACAATACTACAACTTCAATCTTGATACAAATATTAAAGAAAATACTAAATGTTTGATCATGCAGGGAGGAAATAATAAATTAATATGTATAAGATAAACAAAACTGGTTTTCGTGGTTATCATGGTGATATTTTTGACAATTAGCCGTATAATTTCAAATGAAATTACACTGAAACAAGCAGAAAGTAATAAAAGCAAAAAAGGACTTTTACCATTCTGCCACTTTTACTTTTTAACTGCTGTTCTGTTACTGTCAGCTAGTCTTTTTAGCTACCATCCTGCTACTTTAAGCTTTTAGCTAGTCTTTTGATATTTCAGCTTATGGCAACCATTCTGCTACTTTTAGCTGGTCTTTTTTTTCCTTTCAGATTTTTGCTAACTGTTTACTACTTTTATCTTATAGCAAGTCTTTTGCTACTTTCACTAGCGCTTTGCCACCTCTAGCTATACTTGTGTTGCATTTAGCTATTTCTAGCTTTTAGTGAGCTTTTTTCTACTTTTAGCTTTTTGCAAGCACTTTGCCACTTTTGGCTTTTGGCTAGCATTTTGCCATTTTTAAATTTTAGCTAGATGTTTTGTTCCTTTTAACTAGTGGCACTCGGTATTCATACTGCATTTTGACAAAAAATGAATAATGCTCTGCAGTTGGTAATCAACTGCAGGGCATCAATCAGCTCTGCAGTTGCTAATCATTTTCAACAATAAAATTCAACTCAAAAATGGTAAATGTAATTTACTCACATAGTTTGTTCAGTAAAATATAGTATAAAGCCAAGTGTCTTACAGCAGGGACATCCCGGTCCATTATGGATCGCAAGATTTCCATCCACTGAGTCATCACTGTGTTGTTGATCAGCTGGAGAGGCAGTGAGTACTGCAGGACAGCATCAAGGTTAATGTTACCACCTTCATTCTCAATAAAATATTTAAACTTTCTAATTCAATTTAGTTGTTTTAAAATTTCTATTATTTGATATACAAAATCTTTGACATTTCCTATTTCTCCAATGCAACTATACAAATATGGCAAAACAAGAAACTAAATTTAAAAGACACTTTTTATTTTAATACTCCTAAAGCCCTCAAAAGAGAGAGATAGGGAGAGGTAGAGAAGCCCTTACAACTTGAGGTCAATTTGACCCGAAGACCACAGGAGGGTTAAATAGCTTTCACAAATAAAATGATTGTGTGCTTAATGAAGTCGATTCTGAAAGTTTCATTACTAACAATTTGTTTGCAGGCCTGTTCCTAACAGTAATGCAATCTTTACTAAGTTGTTCTGTTTTTTTTAGTTGGTGAGAACATGTACTCTTGGGTACATATGCACATTCCTTTTTTTTGCAAGGTGCACAAAAAATCATTTGGTCCATTTTAGGTACTGAAATTATTAGGCAAATAATTCAAAAAAGGTTAAAAAACAAAAACAACTGGACTTCTATTCTGTAGTTGAAGACGTTTCGCTTCTCATTCGAGGAGCTTTCTCAATTCAGAAATAGAGAGGGTGGAGTTGAGCTTTTTAAAGCTGAGATGTGATGTAAACTGGATAGCTTGCAAATTGTTCTCACTCTCCTAACAATAGAGGCTCATTAGGGTCCTTGTTCGTCTGACTCACTGATGGGCCACTCTGGCCAGTGTTTTTTCTTCTGTTCCTCTCCTTGTCAGCTAGACACACCCCGGAACAGATCAAGGAGAGGAACAGAAGAAAAAACATCGTCATTCCTTATGTTGCTGGAGTATCCGAGAGACTCGGAAGGATTTTCTCCAAACACAACATCCCAGTACATTTTAAACCCAACAGGACTTTCAGGCAGAGGCTGGTCCACCCTAAGGACAAAACACCCAAACACAAACTGAGCGGAGTGGTGTATGCAGTTCAGTGCAGCGAAAAATGTCCAGATCCCTATATTGGAGAGACCAAACAATCTCTCCACAGATGTATGTCTCAACACAAGCGAGCCACTTCTTCTGGACAAGACTCAGCGGTTCACCTACACCTCAAGGATAAGGGACACTCCTTTGAGGACCAACATGTTCATATTTTGGACCGAGAAGACAGATGGTTTGAGAGGAGGGTAAAGGAAGCCATCTATGTCAAAAGAGAGAAACTAACATTAAACAGAGGAGGAGGTCTCAGATTTCAGCTTTCAAAAACATATAATGGAGCTTTAGGCCTGATACCCAGTCAGTTTCACTCCAAATAACACCTGCACTTATGTGACCAGAGTGGCCGATCAGTGAGTCAAGGACCCTAACAAGCCTCTATTGTTAGGAGACTGAGAAGAATTTGCAAGCTATCCCAGCTCACATCACATCTCAGCTTTAAAAACCTCAACTCCACACTCTCTATTTCTGAATTGAGAAAGCTCCTCTGATGATAAGCGAATTTGTCTTCAACTACACAACAGAAGTCCAGTTGTTTTTGTTTTTTAACCTTTTTTGAATTTACCATGGCCTGGATGAATGAGATCCTACACCAGCATATATCAAATAATCAAAAATTAATCATATGTTGGAAACACTGTCTATGTTAACAAATGCTAAAATAAGATGTAGAATCAAAAAGTAAATGAAGTTTAGCTCATTGAGGTTTCTCACCACAGCCTTTCAATCAGGGTGAGGCTCTGGACTTTGACTGGACAATTGCAGCACATTTGACCCATTCTGTTGTAGATTCTCTGCTGTGTTTGTGATCATTGACTTGTTGCATCATGACCCAGCATGGTCCAAGCTTCAGCTGTCAGACAGATGTCAAAAGATTAGACAATGTCTTTTGACATAGATGTCAAATGATAATCTAATCTTTTGACATCTAGTCCACAGAGTTCATGGTCGACTCAACGAGCCCAAACCATCAGCACCCCATCACTATGCTGACAATTGGTATGAGGTGTTTGTGCTGATATGCTCTGTTTGGTTTTTGCCAAACATGCTGCTGTGCATTAATGGTAAGCATCTGTCCTTTGGTCTTGTCTTGTCCTAGAAGTCTTGCGGTCCATTCAGATGAAACCTTACTGCCATGTTGATTTTAGAGAGAAGTGTCTTTCTCCTTCAGCCATTTAAACAAGACATACTTGTTTTGTCTTTTTCTAACTGTCCTGCCATGACCTTTGATCTGCTAACTGGGGCCTGTAAAGTTTGAGGTGCACCTCATTTCTATGAGCTTTACATGGTCTGACCTTGGGTTAAATTTTCTGGGACATCAACTCCTAGGATGATTGGCAGAAGTCTTAAATGCTTTCCACTTGTGAATAATCTTTTTCTCTGTAAAACGATGGACTCTAAATAGTTCAGAAATGACTTTTGGCTCTTCCTTGATTGATGAGCAGCAACAGCTGCTTCTCTAAGGTAATGTCTTTCCACCCTGGCATTGTGTTAACATACACCTATATGCTTCAGAGCTGCAAAACCTTCCCTAGAGGTGGTCCCATTGATGATGATCAGGTAATCAATACATCTGATTAGCAGAATCTGCCACCTTTCCTCCTAATCCAGTGGAAGCAGCAAGGGTGGACACAGCTTTTCCACTTTGGCCTTATTTTGTTTATTAAAGAAATGACATGGTGGAATCTGTTGAGTGTTTTTGTACATTTTAGGATAGACTTCCATAATTGTTGAACCTGGTAAAAAAACAGATCAGTTTTATTATGCCCTGTGTTATAAAACCCCTAGAATTGAAAGAGTGTAGACTTGACTTTTCTCTTGACTGCAAGCAGCAGACAGCTGCCTAATTTTTAACAAACCACAAGACTTCTGGAACAAAGTCCTCTGAACAGACAAACTCAACGTGCAGATGTTTGACCAGAACACACAGCACCACATTTAAAACAAATACAGACTATCAGTACAAACACCTCATGTCAGCACGGTGAGATGATGGTTTGGGTTCCTTGCAGTAAACTCTTCTGTAGATTTTCAACTGTAAGGACACCAGTCCAACAGGTGGAGCTTGGACCAAACTGGGTTATGATGCAACAGGACAATGATCCCAAACACAGCAGCTAATCTACAACAGAATATCTCAAAAAGAACTGAGGTGTTGTAACGGTCCAATCAAAGTTCAAAACATCAACCTGACTGAAATGCTGTGGTGGGACCTTCAGAGAGCTGAGCAGAAACCAATGACTGCAAACCTCAATAAACATGTTAAAAGAAGATTGGGACAAGTTTCCCCCATAGCAGATATTTTCACACACTGCCTCTCTCTTTTAGCTTAGTTTATTAAAAATGAATAATTACTCTGTGCAAGACTTTATAACTGAATGTGGGTTACTTACATTTTACCATTACTGTAAATACGATGTATGGTAAGACTTCTAGAAATAATCTTAACTGTTTCCTGCGAGACGGATAAATTCTCTCTCTCTCTCTCTCTCTCTCTCTCTCTCACCTGTACAAGAGCATAAACAATTTTTAGGATTTGTTTCTGGATAAGGACAGAGAAGATGGTTGCATCAGCCAGCAGCTGACTGATGAGCTGTTGAATTCTTGGCAGGAAAATCTGCATTGCTGCCAGCATCGGCTCCCTCTCATCTGCCTTTCTGTACCTTAAACACACAAACACACAGACACACCGGGGATTTCATTTGAGTTTAGGCCACTTTTTAATCAGGCATGTAGCTAAATTTATCAACAATTATTTTTAAACTACAAACATTCAAATGAGCAAAAAATAAAAAGCAAACAATAACACGTATTACTTGTAGGCACTGAGTCCTCTGACTTTCCTAAAATTTGTGCACTAGGGCCTTAAACTAGGGCAGCAACTATCAAATATTATTTTAACCAGGTGGTCTATCAAATAATTCATTGACTGTTTGGATAAACAGATTACAGCGTGTTGCACCTGTTGCTCCCAACCTTTTGTCCAGGAAGACACGGATTGTACCTTCAATAAAAACTGCACAACTTCTCTCCTCCATCAGCATACAATCCCATTTAGGTACATAAGCCAAATCACCAACAAAACAACAGGAAACCATGCCCACATTGGCCCACCATCTGCAGGGAGAGTAGTCAAGGCATGTGCAATGTGAGCCAGGTGACAGGAGAGGATGAAGCCCTTAGCATGCTGATTCCGAGGGCTAAACTGCCTTTACATGTCAGCAAGTTCTGCAAAAGCCTGTTTATGACTCATACATATAAATCAAATGTATTGAAACAAAGTAACAATTGAATTGTGCAGAATATTGTGATAAAAGTTATTGGGTCACCTCTCCATTAAATGTCCTCCAAAACGTTCTGTAGCTATGATAGATAGGCCTGTCACAATAACAAATTTTGCTTGCACAATTATGTTATTGTCATTACGTTACTTTAAAACGGTCTCCAAACAATATTATTGTTTATCGCAATAATTTCTGAGACAATTATATGCCAAGTACATCCTCTTAAAGATTGATAAACTTTAATTTTAAAAGAACACAACACTGGAACTGGAACACAAAACAAACAAAAACAAAAATAAAATGGACTTTTAGTCTCCGTTAACAAAAAATGCAAGTGAATAAAAACAAATAAATACAAAAAATAAATAAATACAAAATAAATACAAAAAATAAATTAATTAATTTAAAAAAAATGGAAATAAAAACTACATTCAACCAAAACATACATTACAGATTATGAAGTCTGTAAACTAAATTAACCTTCAAAAAATAATAATCATTACTTTTATCAGCAGTTTTATAAACAAAAAGTGCAAACTAACAAAAGCACACGGCGACAAAAGCGCAAATGCGACATACCAGCTCGCAAAGGTTCAGCGGTTCGCCTCGGTCATTTGGTTTGAATCCAAAGTGCTCCCACATCGCTGCTGTTACGTTCAACCTTGAAACCAATTCCATTTTGTGTTTTTCCCCCTAATATCAAATAACGTTTCTTTAGCTTGCTAACTCCTCATGGGGGCTAATGCTGCAGAGGAACAGACGATGCGCCTTGGCAGGCTACCTGACGCGAAAGTTCATGCCACCCTTACGCTAAGGAAATGAGAGAGGGAGGGGTCAGTGAAGAGCACCAGAGCTGAGCCTTTTGTCATCCAGTGTCTTCAGTCGAAGGAGAGAGAGACATGAAGAAACAATAACACTGATAAATGAAAATTATCAACCTCATTTTAATTTATCGTGTGATTAATTGATTTATCATTTATCGCGACAGGCCTAATGATAGACAAGTAATAGTGCCCCAAAATGAATGTTCTGAGATGGAGAACAGCAGCACAAGTGGGATTACTCACTCATATGTTTTGACCAGCTGATAGAGAACCAGGAGGCTGCCGTACCAGCTCCCACTGTTCTGAGACTGTAAATACAAGCCGATCTTGTCTACAATGGCGGTCCAGCGGCCTGGGAAGTCGTGCTTGATGACAGCTCTTAGACACATGGTCAGCTGGGCACTATGAAGACATTAAAAATGGACATAATTTTTTTTAAATATTTACTATTCATCATCGGCATTTTTAAACCTAGACATTTGGGGTCTCAAATGTTTTCTGTCATAAGAAGCTGTGACAACTCTGTGACTTTTTTGAGAGAAAATTTGTTGCATAAATTTTTTAAACATCTTCTAAATTAAAGTAGCAAGACTGCAAGCTTTTGACACTCATGCGAAGAAATTGAGAACCCACATGAATGTTTTGAGACATTTTGGAACCTCCCTCACAAATGCTGTTCACCAACTAGTCTGCAACAGTCGCAGCACAGTGAGATACTACCTTTAACTCAGAAGCCTGAATTTACAAATTGCTGAGAGGCAAAATCAATTAAAACCCATCCGAACTCAGACCACAGCGTCTAAAATCCAACATGGCTCACTCGCACAATAAAAGTAAAGATGGTATTGCTGTTAAAACATTTAAACCTTTTTATCAGATTCTGTCTATCTGTGCTTGTTTCATTAAGTTTGTCTGAGATGTTTTATGTGGGTAAAATGTAAAGAAACCTGTTCTTATCAATTTGTAATACAAGTAGTAGCTAGCCGGTTCAGTAAGCCCACTGTTTTAGATGTCCTACTGGTTTCCACAGTCTCAGGAAACCAGTCAACTCAGATGTGACATGAGTCCCAGTTCTGAGTCCTGACTTCTGAAGCAAAAGTACTGCAGCACAATCACAGTTCTGGTTGGGACCAATCACAAGTCAGAATGAGACAAAACTTTATGTTCAAAGTCCTGGTTATTTCTAGTGATGCTGTGTGAATTACGGTTAGGGATAGGCATTAACTGGTACTGGTTAGGGTTATGATGGGGATAAAATTTCAAGCAATAAATGAAAGTCAGTGTCATGTTACAATAAAGACAGGTGTACAAGTAAGTGTATGTGTGTACCGTATGGATTCTGGACAACGGATAATGGCTTCCACGATGTGGTCTCTGATCTGCTGCCGGTCATTCTCATGAATGTTGAAGGGAAAGACAATCTCACCCACAGATGGCTCCCTGTCCTGCCAATACTGACTCACCATGTTTTTCAGGTAGATGGCCGCTAAACACACAGAGACAAAAGAATCAATAAAGCATCCAGAAAATGGTGGCTAAACTCTATATAAAATCCATCTGGTATCATATATTAATAAACAATCCCACTATTGGATCATTGTTTCAAGCCTGTACAACAAAACAGGAACAGTACCTTAGAGGAATACCTTAAATTAATTTTGTGACTTTCAGCATTACTAACCTGTTTTACTTCTGAATCTGTAAAAATTTATGCTGAAAACCCAACTTGCTCTGGAGCATGTTACCTGTAGCAGAGCTTCCCAAAGTTGGGGTCAGGACTGGTCTGAAAAAATTTAAACCTGTCAATGTCAGTCCATCAACCAATGACAGGCGATATATTTGTATAGATGTGTTAAAGTGTTACTTTTCTTCTTCTTTTTCTTTTTTTTTTTTTTTTTTTTTTTTTGCAGGGTTAGGGACTGAGCAATAGAACTGTGAACCAACTGTGTAACCAAACAAGAATGCAGGCATAGTCACCGATTTGTAATGACCAAGGGGTTNTCAGGACTGGTCTGAAAAAATTTAAACCTGTCAATGTCAGTCCATCAACCAATGACAGGCGATATATTTGTATAGATGTGTTAAAGTGTTACTTTTTTTTTTTTTTTTGTTTATGCAGGGTTAGGGACTGAGCAATAGAACTGTGAACCAACTGTGTAACCAAACAAGAATGCAGGCATAGTCACCGATTTGTAATGACCAAGGGGTTACTTTAAACATTTGACAAGCAGTATACCAGATCTAATACTAACTAATATTACAGTTGGAAACTTAAAACTGAAAAAAAAATTTTAAACTGTCAAATTTTCAGTAGCAGTTAGAGATTAACCAGTTTGCATTAACCGGTTAACCGGTTTGCATTGATCCACATACATGCATGCATTGGTAAGGCAGCTTTAAATTTCTGCAGTTCTGCCTGTTTTCAGCTCATTTCAAAATGAGCAGTTTTAGGGCTACGCCACTATTATGCAAATAAGCTGCTGTCGCCCCCCAACTTAGTGTGCCATCTCAAAACATAAACACGCACTGAAGGATGAGGATGATGGAAACAGGATTTTTGGTACATCTGTAGAACTCCTCAAGACCTACAGAAAAGTCTCCTGCGTCAGTGCTGTATACCAGGAAGTTGGCCATCTTGGATCAAAGGTCAGATTTTTAAGCCCATTTTAGCAGTTTATAGCCTCCGTATTTGATCGAACTCCTCCTCGGGATTTTGTTCGATCAGTTTAAAACTTGGTCACTTTACTTATAAGGCATGGGGGATTAACCCTTTAAGGTCAACGCCCATCAGAGCGGGCTCCAGAGCGTGCGTTGACCTTAAAGGGTTAAAATAGTCTAGCGGGAAAGATCCGCCCTCTCAGAGCCTCCGTGTTAATTTATCTCTAAAGTTCAGACTTCAAGCTTTACATCAGTTTTTAAATTATCTTGATAGGTCAAGGAATACCAGAGTTACGATAAATTATTCACAACACTTTTTTTTTTTTTTTCAAATCGTTATATTTTCAGCGTGTTAGAGCGAGTACGCTAAAACCGGGGAGTTCTCGGGAGAAAACTCCCCCATCCTCCATCCGATCTCACCCCCACCCCAGCCGAATGAAAAAACACCCCATCCTCTCCAACCTGACGGAGGCACAACGTCATTTGTCAAGCGATCAAAAATCCACAGGCAGAAGAAGAAAGAGGCGTAAAAATTAAAGGAAGGACCTGATGCGAGCACGGGACTGAGTTATGTGTTTTGTGACGTTTAGCGTGTTTGGATTTTATAGTTAGGATGTAGTTTAGACTGGGACAGAAAGTGAGGACTTTGTTGATGAACTAGGTGATTCATTGTTTTGTTTTTTTTAGAGAAGGATTACTGGAAACAGAATCACATTTTGTCTGTCTCCCTTCCAGCCAAAAATGATAACAAGAGGCAGATTCAGATCCATATTTTGGAAGCATATTTTGAGCATGCATCAGGATATATTTTATAACATTTACCTGAATTATCCTGCATGAACAGGATATAGAAAATGACCAAAACAAAGAATGTGATGTGCACCTCTGCCTCATTTTGGACAGAAACTAAGGATTTATGGCAATTTTTAGAACTCCTGATTGTTTGGTGTAAAAACTGCCTAAGAAATTGTCAGCATTTTAATGGAGAAAGTCTATATAACTTTGTTGTTTGCTCAATTTGTTCATGTTTTTATGAATATTACTGATTATATTTGCATTCTAAGTTGTAAAAACATTTCATTAAGTATGTTTGTGGTTTTTACAGTAAAAAAAACTAAGAATTTTCCACTCGGATTTTATGTTTTTTGTGTGATTTTAGGTCTGTTGTGTTAATACAGTATGTCAAAAGTAAAAAATGACTTGAAAATAACGCTTGGGAGGTTGTGCTGAAAAAAATGACTCCAAACATGGCAGGTTAAACCACTTTTAGGGTGAAATATGAAGGAAATTTAAATTAGTCCAAAAATGTCCAGTTTCACTCTAGACCTTAGAGGGTTAAAAGTTATCAAAATGGAGAGTTTTGGAGAATGTTGAAGGGGCGTGGCCAGGCCTTAAAGTCTGACATCTCGCCATAACACACAAAACTGTTACATACACGATAAGTCACAGAGATACCAAACCTTCTGTGACTGATCCATGTCTAGTCCACAACTATGCTCAATGGTCCAAGCCCCAAGCCATGCTTTCACTGATGATCATGAAATTCAGTACACATGGGCACCTTGACAGGACCTACAAAAAAGTTTCCTGGAGCCATGGCCCAAACTCAACAGGAAGTTGGCCACTTTAGATCAAAACTGCGTTTTTGTCTTTTTTATACACATATTTGAGTGCAATCCTCCTACAGCTTTTCACATGCAGGCTTCAAAATCACTCAGCTCAGTTTTGAGGCACTGAAGATGAAAAGTTATCAAAAGCTTTTTGCTAAGCATGCAAAGCATGTGGGCATGGCCAAGCCTCAAAATCTGACTATTCGCCATGAAATATCAAGGTGGAATAACTTCCACATACAAGGTAGGTACATAGGTCATCACTTAAGCCCCACCCACTTAGAGAAGAAAGTGAGGATGATTGGGTGACTCTTCAAGCTTTTCCCCATGTATGAGATAAGATTGAAACCATATCCACTAACTATTGATAACTCTTGATAAACACACGACATGAACACACCTTTTAGCTCTTAGCTTTTGTTGTGCTGCTTTTAGCTTGTTTTTATGGAGAGAAAATGGTTCCAAATTACCTGTGCGTGTGTAAAAGGATTTGTGCGTGTGTAAAAATATTTGTG
>NC_051452.1:12155511-12157694 GCF_001649575.2 Kryptolebias marmoratus | reverse complement strand
AAGCTTACACACAAAGATGCTTACACGAGTTACAAATACATTTTTACACACACACAAATATTTTTACACACGCACAAATATTTTTACACACGCACAAATCCTTTTACACACGCACAAATCCTTTTACACACGCACAAATATTTTTACACACACACAAATATTTTTACACACGCACAAATCCTTTTACACACGCACAGGTAATTTGGAACCATTTTCTCTCCATATGTGTTCTGCTCATTTTAGGTTGTGTTCTGATGTCAGCCTCTGTTCTGCTCGTCTTAATTTTCACAAATTAGTTTTAGCTTCTTAAGCAAGTTTCAGCAAAGTCTTTCAGCCCTGCTTATTTACATTGCATGTTCACAGAAAATGTAATTTTTTCACTTGACATTTCATGATGCTTTGTATGTGAATGAAGTGTAATAAAATTGGAATGAACTGACTACAATTGGATCTGAATCAGGATCTATTTGGAATTGAATTGGAATTTCTTTGTACAGAAAAATGGGATGACTTCTGTTGTGAGGTGGTTGAAATAAATCAAATGAATCTTACCTGCTTGGCGTACAGGAAATTCCACCTGCTCCGTCACAATAATCTGAAGCAGGGTGGGAGCAAAGTTGATAATCTTGTAGGACTAAAAAACAGAGACATAAGAGGTTTTAGTGTTTGATTTTGAGTTAAAAAAACAAACAAAAAAACAACTCAAAAACTTGACTTATGGGAAGCTTAAAAAAATCGGAAAGCAGGACAGCTTTATTGTCAGTTTTCAACCATCTAAGACAAAGTTTAAAAATTTGTTTGAAATTGTTTGAAAATCATATATAAATATCATCCTTTTGTTCTACGGTTCTACTTTCACTTAAAGCTCTACCAGAGGCCTGGGTTCTACACAATATCTTCACTGTTCCTAGGACTGTGCTCTTCTGACAGAGATCTCTGAGGTTGTTCCTGGGATCTGTTGGAGCCACTCTTCCAGTGGGGGTCACAGCACCAAGTGCTCCGACCACTGGCACCACTGAGGCCTTGACTTTCCACAACTTCTCTATTTCCTCTTTAAGCCCTTGGTATTTCTTGAGCTTTTTGTGCTCCTTCTTCCTGATGTTAAAGTCGCTTGGGACTGCTACATCTATTTCCACTGCTTTCTTCTGTATCTTATCTACCACCACAATGTCCAGTTGGTTAGCCATCACCTGTTTGTCAGTCTGTACCTGGAAGTCCCACAGTATCTTAGCCCTGCAATTCTCTGCCAACTTAGGTGAAGTCTCCCACTTTGACTGTCGGACTTCCAGTCCATACTCTGTACAGATGTTCCTGTAAACTATTCCAGCCACTTGGTTATGGCTTTCAATGTATGCTTTGCCTGCCTGCATCTTACAGCCTGCTGTTATGTGCTGGACTGTCTGAGGAGCATCTTTACACAGCCTGCATCTTCGGTCCTGCCCTGGCCTCTATGGCTCGTTTTGCCATGATTAGTGCCTATGTGCTTATTAACCCTCTATGGCATGAATTTTTATTTTATGAGGAAAAAATTATTTCACCCTAATTTTTGGAGCTTGGGGGTGTCCTTATAATATATCAATTAGAAAATGTGCCCCCCACCACCCCCCCACCAGATTTTGGGTTGTTGCCTCAGGGCAACAATATGCTATAAGGGTACTAAAACGCCAAGGTTTTCTATAATATTTTGTAATGAGGTTAAGGGGCTTGTTGGTGTTACACTGAATGGCATATACATTTCATTGCTCTACAACTACTTCCAGAATGTCTTCAGAAAAAAAATATCTTGAAGTATTCGTAGGGGGAGTTGATATTGTCTGATTTTGGAAGGCTGGCCTGCCATTCTTGGTAATCAGTGATGTTGGCACTGTGGGGTGTTCTCCAACAGGGTAAGCGTGGAACATCTTCCTGTGATACTTCATCATTTTCATTTTCCTCTTCATTCACAGACTCATTGTCATCAGGCAGGTCATTTGTTTTCAAAAGAAACCAGTAAGAAACCAGTAAGCATAGGTCATATATACCTCTCTTCACCCACTGATGCATGCACACACCTCGCCCCCTCACCCCGGCGGCTGTGGCACAGGAGGTAGGAGGGGCCTGTCCTGTAATCGGAGGGTCACTGGTTTGAGCCTCCCGCTCCGGCTGTCTCAGCCGTTGTGTCCTTGGTCGTTGTCCTTGTGTCC
>NC_051452.1:12152009-12155497 GCF_001649575.2 Kryptolebias marmoratus | reverse complement strand
CGGTGTGATGTGCCACCTCTGTCAGCCTGACCCAGGGCAGCTGTGGCTACAATGTAGCTTACCACCATCAGTGTGTGGATGGGTGAATGACTGTAGTGTAAAGCGCTTTGGGGTCCTTGGACTAGATAAAGCACTATATAAGTGCAAGCCATTTACCATTTACCCCACCCACTGATGCACGTACCCCCCCACCCACACACAGACATACATTCACACATGTTCATTCCATACAGTATGATACTGTACTGACTGAACCCTAATCTTCTAACTATCCCTCAAACCTGATTCTGGAGTCCACTCTTCCTTTCTGTCACTCTCAAGCTCATCCGCCCTCACTGCCTAACCGCTTGATCATGTTCCTTACACCCATAAAATGTTCTTGAATCCATTTCCTGTGAGTAATAATAGATAGTACAGCAAAAAAATTGATTATGTTGATAACTATGCATCCCTACACATCTCCATCCATAAGCATGTTATAGTTCACACAAAAGGGGTCTAACTGCACAATGTTGCCCTGAGGCAACAAATGAAAAACTGCAATTTTAGTATATAAATAAAGACAAAAAGTGTCTTTACTCAATCAAATATGCTTTTTCACTTATTCATGCACATCACAGATATTTTTATACAAAGTTATTTAAATTTAAACATGTTAAAAAATGAAATAAATCTTGCCTTCTGCTAGCAGTGTGTCCAAGTTGGATGTGGTCCCAAAAAGGAGTGTTTCACCCCAAGACAAAGGTCAAAGCCACACCCAGCTCAAATTTCATTGGTCACAGACTTATAATGAGACTTTTGATGTGATGTTTTACTTAAAAAAATTTAAAGGGGCGTTATGTGGGCCAAAATAGTGGTTTGTTGCCTGAGGGCAACACCATGCCATAGAGGGCTAACGACAGCCAAACAAACAAAGTTGCCGAGTAGCTGAGTGGGGGAAATATTGTTGACGCGCCAGCTGATCGAAAAGGCGTAAATCCAGCTGCGGTTAAACTTCTTTATTTCCAATCAATATCAACAATATTGTTGAGCAACAGTGATCAAGGGCATAAGATCCATTCAGGAATAAAGCGGTCAACAAAAAGTAGACCTACCCCATTACCCACTCTCAAAAAAAACAAAACAGCAGGTGCACAACAGGTGATCTTATAACCACTAACAACACCAAGTGATCCTAAGTTAATTCTATCTGCCACGGTGCTGTCTTTCAGTCCAGCCTTTTCTAGACACTGGTCAGATTTGTTGTTATCAGTCACTTCCTCAATGTGTCGGTGGTACATGCTGTGCAGGGGCTTGTCTTTCCAAGAGGGTTCCTTTTTCGCCTCTTCCACATTGGGTTTCTGCTGCCTGAGACATGGCTTGGACTTTGTTCTTACCATTCAGCTGGCTCTTTAGGACCTGCCTTACTCTGTGTAGGAACTTGGTTGTGGCTGACTTTCTTGCGGGCTCATCCTGGTTGCCATTTGTCTGCTGTATACCAAGGTACTTGTAGCTGTTCTGGACATCTGCAATGTTGCCTTCAGGTGGTTCAACCCCTTCAGTTGTGATCACCTTGCCAGTGATGATGCCTGACAGGAGCTTCCATGTTGTACAGAGGCAGGTGATTGGCCGGTAGAAGGAATTGCTCCTTTCTGAGGGTCTATCATGATCAATACTGACCGGTCTTGGGTCAATTATTCAGGGTGGGTCCCTTCCATCAGTAGCTGGTTCATTTGTCCTGCTAGGCGTTCATGGAGAGTGGTCAGTTTCTTCAGCCAGTATGTGTGGATCGTGTCAGGTCCTGGTGCAGTCAAGCTTTTCATTCCTGAGACTGTCTGCCACTGATAGCGTTACTGGTTCTTGCTCTGGGAAATTGGTGTGATCCTGAAGCTATGGGCATTATTATTGTGTGATGCCTCCTTCTCCTATATGATTCTCCAGTATTGCTCAGTCTCAGCTCTGGGTGGATCTACTCTCTTGTTATTCCCTTGCCTTTTAGAGAACACTTTGGATGGTGTGGTGGAGAATAACCTGTTTATTATCCTGGCTTCCACTTCTTGAGTGTACCTCATCAGATGAGTGGCTAGAGCTTTGAGGTGCTGTTTGGCAGTTTTTAGAGCCTCGGGAATGGGCAAGTTGCGGTATTTCTATAGTGGATCCTTTTTCAATGCACCTTTCTGTTGCTCTGACAAGTGGCTGATTTCTCTCAGAGTTGCCTTGATCTTAGTCTCCAGCCTCCTCCTCCATGGGGAACAATACTCTTTTTGCTTGTAGACTTGATCTTATAGCCAAGATTGCTGTGGTTTATACAAGCTTATTGGTTTCTGTGATGGTGTCAGTAGGGATATTTAGCAGGTCTACATTCACATCTTCTAGCAGACTTTCAGAGGGTACATTGTTACTTAGGCTTGGCAAGAGGTGCAAGTCGTAAGTATCTAGCTTGTTTACCATTTCACTTCTCAGGTCTCTCTCTTTCTCATATATATAGATATAGATATAGATCTATATAGATATAGATATAGATATATATATCTGGATAGCTCAATGGGTAAGTCACCAGACTTTCACCCAGGAGACCCAGGTTCAAATCCAGGCCGGGGCAAAGATACAACAGTGAAATTGAGCTATCCAGTCTGGGTCCTTAGGCAAGACTGAGTTACTGCCTACCTCATGCCATGAGAGAGATAAATATAAACCACATGCCGGCTCAGACGTCGCCCGGCCAAACAAGGTCTGCTGGGGAACCAGAGCACCCTGATGAAAAATGGGCTACTGGAACAAGATGGAGGAAATGGATGAGAGGTGAAAACATGGATCTGTTGGAATGCTAGTAGCATACATAGCATGTAGTAGCATTCCAGGATGCCAGGTTAGAGGGGAATTAACTCCAACTCCCCACCCAGAGGTTGGGTATGCAGCCCCAATGAACGAAACATCTAAGCTGAACAAAACATCCACTGACCTGAGAAATAGAATTGTAGCCCTGATGGGCAGTAGACAACCCCGATGCCAATTACAATGACTGAATGAAGTACCATCGGAAAGTCTCATGGAAGATGTGAATGCAGCACTGAGAACAATTCCCACCACCACCATAACGGAAACCAATGAGCTGATGTACAATTCAGCATCAGTGATCCTGGAGATGCTTGGCTATAAGAGCAACCATGAAAGTCGATACCCACCATGGAAGAGACGGTTAGAGGCTAAAATCAAGGTAACAAGGAGAGAAGTGAGCCAACTGTCAGAGATCCAAAGAGGTGCAACAAAAACACCAGTACCCAAGAAGTACGACCATGCCTGAAGCACTTGAAACTGCCAAACAAAGACTCCAAGCCTTGGCCAGCCACCTAAAGAAATACACAAGAGAGAATGAAGCCAGGAGAATCAACTGGCTCTTCTCCACCCAACCAGCTACAGTGTACTCTCAATGGCAAGGTAACAACAACAGAACAGACCCACCAAGGCTGGAGACTGAACAATACTGGAGAGGCATATGGGAAAGGGAG
>NC_051452.1:12147314-12149879 GCF_001649575.2 Kryptolebias marmoratus | reverse complement strand
GTAAAGACCACAGTGGTGCCTGTGGTCATCGGGGCCCTCGGGGCAGTCACCCCCAAACTGGAGCAGTGGCTAAAACAGATCCCAGGAACAACATCAGACATCTCAGTCCAGAAATGTGCAGTTCTAGGCACAGCCAAGATACTGCGCAGAACCCTCAAGCTCCAAGGCCTCTGGGAGAGGACCCGAGCTCAGAGGATGGAAAAAGAGACCACACACAGGGGGTGAGAAGGGAATTTTTACGTATATATATATATATATATATATATATATATATATATACACATATATACATATATACATATACACACACACAGACACACAAACACAACAGTAACAGCTGTAAATAATATAAACAAATAATACCTCAAAATGTAATAATGTAGCTAAATACTAGCTAAAAATCAAAGCACCGTATTTTTCGGACTATAAGGCGCACTTAAAAGCATTCAATTTTCTCAAAAAATTACAGTGTGCCTTGTAATGGAGCGCCTTATGTAAGAAGTTGTAATGTTTTAGAACAACTTTAGTAAACTACAAAGTTGCACCGCTTGCAGCATTAGGCCCCCACATACTCGGGCGTACTCCGTGAGACGCACGGACTCTGGTTGAGACTTAATACTTGAGCGTACAGATTGCCTAAAATTCTCCCGTGACAAAATTCCGGCAAGGCGTCACCGAATTAGGAGGAAGATATCACTTGCCTCTTAGCTTTAAAAAAAAAAGCTCCGCAGAGTGAAGTACGCCCAAGTATGTGGGGGGCCTTTACGTCGGTGCAGTATTCTCCAAAATGACAGGAGGCTGTTTTGTTTCGCTTAATGCGCCTTAAAGTCCGGTGTACCTTATATAAGACAAAAATTTGAAAATGGACCATTCATTGACAGTGCGCCTTATAATCCAGTGCACCCTATAGTGTGGAAAATACGGTACCAAAAGGCTAGCTAAAAGTTATATGCAGCAAATCCATCCCTAAGGAACTCCGGGCGAATCTCATCCACCCCCAGAGCCTTGCCACCGAGGAGCTTTTTAACCACCTTGGTGACCTCAGCATTGGAGATTGGAGAGCCCGACCCAAAGTCCCCAGGCGCCGCCTCCTCAATAGAAGACGTGCTAGTGGGCTTGAGGAGGTCTTCGAAGTATTCCGCCCACCAACCCACGACATCCTGAGTCGAGGTCAGCAGCACATCCCCACTATAAACAGTGTTGGTGCTGCACTGCTTTCCCCTCCTGAGATGCCGAATGGTGGACCAGAATCGCCTCGAAGCCATGCGGAAGTCTTTCTCCATAGGCTCTCCAAACTCCTCCCATGCCCGAGTTTTTGCCTCAGCAAAGACCCAAGCTGCATGCCACTTGGACTGCCAGTACCCATCAGCTGCTTCTTAAGTCCCACAGGCCAAGAAGGCCGGATAGGACTCCTTCTTCAGCCTGACAGCATCCATCAGCGGGTTCGAGGATTGCCGCCGCAACAGGCACCAACTACCTTGCGACCACAGCTCCGATAAGCCGCCTCAACAATGGAGGCACGGAACATGGCCCACTTGGGCTCACTGTCCCCCACCTGCCCCGGAACATGTTCAAAGTTCTCCTGGAGGTGGGAGTTAAAGCTTTGCCTGACAGGAGACTCCGCCAGACGTTCCCAACAGACCCTTATAATACGTTTGGGCCTGCCAGGTCTGACCGGCATCCGCCCCCACCATCAGAGCCAACTCACCCCCAGGTAGTGGTCAGTTGCCAGCTCCTCCCCTCTCTTCACCCGAGTGTCCAAGACATGCGGCCACAAATCAGATGAAACGACAATCATTGAACTGCGACCTAGGGTGTCCTGGTGCCAAGAGCACATATGGACACCCTTATGTTTGAACATGGTGTTCGTTATGGACAATCCATGACAAGCACAGAAGTCCAACAACAGAACACCGCTCGGGTTCAGATCAGGGGGGCCGTTCCTCCCAACCACACCCCTCCAGGTCTCACTGTCATTGCCCACGTGAGCGTTGAAGTTCCCCAGCAGAACAAGGGAGTTCCCATTGGGGGAACTCTCCAGTAACCCCTCCAAGGACTCCAAAAAGGGTGGGTAATCTGAACTGCTGTTCCGCGTCCGGGCGAGGGAACACTAAATCCAATATTGTGACTCATCACAATAAACTAAAAGTGTCTGGTTTGTGACTCATGGAATAAACCAATGCAGCAAATAGATAGTTAAAAATGGCAAATTAGCTAATGTGGCAAAAGGCTAGCTAAATGATACTGCAGCTAAAGGCAAGCTAACTGCTAAAAGTAGTGAAAGGCTAGCTTAAATTATCAAAACACTAGCTAGAAGCTAAATGTAAAAAAAAGGCTAGCTGAAAACTAAAGGTATCTGGTTTGTGAACTAAAGGCTGCCTAAAAGACATAAGTAGCAAAATCCTAGCTAAAAGTACCAAAAGACTAGTGTGAAGTGAAACTATAAAATAGACACTCCTTACCAGTTAGAATAATGTATTAATGTTCTGTAATTGTATTATATTAACCTAAGGATGAGTGTAACTCTGCACTAGCTGGCGAGGTCATGGGAGTTTATGGGACTGC
>NC_051452.1:12143375-12147157 GCF_001649575.2 Kryptolebias marmoratus | reverse complement strand
AGTACTAAGGCTAATAAATCTTTTAAACTGAAGATACTGCTTATGACCATTTTTGACTCCTGGTTTCTCTGTGCATTTTCCGGTCCGTCGTGAGGAGAGGTTTTTTAAAGTTTTGAGTTTCATTTAGGTAATATTTTGTCTCCTCAACACTAGCTAAAAGGTGCATAAAGACAAAAAAACAGCCAGTTTGCTGAAGCAGGTTTTTAAATGAACTATGTTTTTAAATGAATTGAATGAAATGATCTCAGTGTGAATTTCAATGGGAAAACATTTGTAATTAAAAAGATAAATATGTTAAAAAGAATAAAAACTAAAAGCACCATCTTCTGAATGATCTGAACATCTTGAAATATGAATGACTAAAATAGCAGAAAGTATGCAGAAGTAGAAATGCTGTCTCGGCAGTCACAGAGCTGAATAAAATATTAATAACAATTATAATAATATTATAATAATAATTTCAACTTGCAAAGCTGCAGGAAATGCATTACTTTTCATCTGCAGATAAACCATTACACATTATAAAATGTATTTAATATTAGGTGCTGAATTTTAAATCAATTTAAAGTTTATTTATGCAATACATTTAAAAATTTTCATCGACCAAAGCGCTTTACAAAGAGTAATGTTTAAAACAGTAGTAATATAAAAGGAAGAAATATTAGCTTAAAGACAATAAAATATCACCCAAAGAACTTAAAATAGACTTAGACAATAAAAGTCAAGCTGTCTTGCTCAACTCAAACTAAGCTTCATTTTTGTTGAAAAGTGATTCAGTTTAAAGCAATAATCTAATGAATGCTTTTAGTCTATCAATGAGTAAACAAAATATTGCAAAAATAAATTATTTGTTATTTATTCTACAAAGATATCCTAAAACCGTACGAACAGATTTGATGGTTACCTTAAAGAGATGATAGATCTTTGCTTTATAGTCATGTTTCAAACTAAGTGTTTGACCTTAATTAGTATCACAGGAGCCTTCAAGCTTTTCATCAGCCATTCAGCCTGTTTGAAGGAAACAAACAGCCACTGGGTAGTTTGGTTTGGTGGAGTTCACCACACTGAACACAGAGCAGAGAACAAAGATGAGAGCTCAGAAATAAGATTATAGCTATCCATGTTAAAGGTAAAGGCCAACAGAATCATTTCCAAGCAGCTTCATGTTCCTCTGACCACAGCTGACAATAGTATTAAAAAGTAGAAGGTTCATGAAACTGTAGCCAACCTCCTAGGCTGTGGACGCAAGAGGAAATGCAATATCAGGTTGATCAGACAGACAGCGTGGATGGTAGAAAAAGAGCCAAAGAAACCATCCAAAACCATTCAAGCTGAACTTAAAGTCAAGGGTATGTCCAGGGTTTCCCCCAGTGTATTATAAGCCTGGTGGGCCGCCAGGCTTTGGTGACCCTGCCGCCAGGATAAGCTCTGCTTGTTTATTATAAATACGTCATTTTTTATACACGTATTTTCCCACCCACACCTCCAAAACCGCAACCTTTATCTACCTCAACGCACGAGGATGGCGCCAACAGTGACGCAATCGCGCTGTCCCTGCCCCTGCGCGAACGCCCCGTCGTGTTGCGTTGTGCACCATTTGTAACTTGGCGTGGACCGTGCTCTATTCAAAATGGACAATTTTGGTGCTCTAGCAGAGCTGGTTCGCCTGTATCAGCATTTAAATGACCCCTCTGTGAGAGATCACAAAGATAATCAAACGGCTCAAAACTCATGGAAGGAGATTACTGCTGCAGTCGGTAAAAAGGCGTGCTTATTGACCACAGAGGGAAGAAATATTATTTCTATGATGGGCGAATCAAAACTAAAGCAAATAAGTAAATCAATCAGTGAAAGTCAAACTGAATGCTTTAAGTTTAAACATCCTCTCTGTATCACAGCCAGAAACACAACAGCTCTTCCACCTGAATACGTGCAGCCATTTTTGATGTCACAACCATCTGCTCTCTTTTTTACCATATTTCCACTGGTTACGTACCGTACTACCCCCTGTCTTTTAGGAGAATACTGCATTGACGTAAGCCCCAAGTATAAATGCCCACACCGTGCGCTCAGGTTTGTGCGCTGTTTGCGGAGCCCTGTGTGACTCTAATGAGCCCTGAGGCCGAGCCATCTTCAGCTACCGCTGGAATTAGCACGTCGTCGGAGCTACAGCAATAAACATCGAACGATCGGGTTTAACCAAAAATGGTTAGTTGTGCTGAAATTCAGCGGGTGGCTTTACAAGACCGAATATGGTAAGCCTATTTTGTACTTAGTCAAAATATTATCCATGTTTACCAGGAAAATGATGTTTTTAAATTCAGCATTAGATATGTTTTGTTGTTACATGTAGTAATCCAACATTCAGCCTGTGCCACAAAAAGCACAGTATAGTACAGCATCTCTCTATTTTTCAGTTCTCTGTTGTTAATCATTGGCCTTGACATGAGATGTGTGTTGGTGCCTTGTTTGCACTTTTTCATTTATGTATATTAATTTAATTTATTTGTAAATGTGACTTAAATTAGGATTCAAATTAGGTGCAAACAATGTGTTTTCTTTAATTGTATTTTTTTGTATATATTTATTTATTTAGAATGTACAACCATCCTCACTTTAGCACATTCCTTTTTTTTTGAAAGAACAAAACTACAAAAATAAAACCCACCCACTTTCTCTATGTAGTAACATATACAGTAAGATTACATAGGATTACACACAATATTTTTTTGTAAGGCCAGAAATAGGAGCAAAGTAATACAGCAAAAATATACTAAAAAAAGTGGGACAAGACGGTAATGATCAATACAAATCAGTCTCTCAAATCTAGTTTAATCTAGTCTAGAATGTCCATGAAGGGAATCCATATCCGGTCAAACTCTGCCGATGTCTCACGTATCAAATGGAGAGTCTTTTCAGGAGTGCAGAATGACATCAATTCGTTGATCCAATGTTTCTGGTTTGGAGGTTCCATAGCTTTCCAATTTTTAAGTATGCACTTTTTAGCTGCAGATGATGCTAACAGTAGAAAATATTTCTTGCAAGGATATAATTTCAGCGACATAACATCTCCAAGTATCCAAATCTTGGGATCAGAATCTAAAAAGTGTCCACAGACCGCTGACCTGTTAACTGAATTACTTTATTCCAGTAGTTTTGCAAGTGTGCACAACTCCAAAGCATATGAAGAAGATCCCCAACCGATGTCTTACATCTCTGGCATTTGTCAGTAATACTGGCATTCAATTTACTCAATCTATATGGTGTATAATATATGTGGTGAAAAATGTTAAATTAAATTTGCCTGTGTTTGTTGTTGTTGATACTAGTATTGTTTGAGATGAATTTAGTAATCTGCTCCAGTTTTTGTCATCATATTTGCAGCTTAAGTCCGATTCCCATTTGGATTTTTGTGAGCATTTCTCATAAGTTGGTAAATAGTCAAGAACAGTTTTGTAAACCAAAGAGATAAGTCCTTTTGTATTCGCGCGTTTGGGATCTAATAAACATGCTTCAAGCAGGGTTTCCTCTGGTTTATTTGGAAATATCTCTAATGTTTGGCTCTTAATCCAGTGTCTGACCTGCAACTATTTAAAGTGATTGCGACTATGTAAGTCATAGATAGGTAGGTACATTCATTTATATAGCACTTTTCAGCACAAGGCGACTCAAAGTGCTTTACAACACAAGAACAAAATTACAGACAAAGTTACAGAACATGAAACACAATGAAACACAAAAGCTAAACAAGATAAACTAAACTAAGTGTACAGTTTGGATAA
>NC_051452.1:12137210-12142417 GCF_001649575.2 Kryptolebias marmoratus | reverse complement strand
AAATATGTAAGGAACCTCCACGTCGGTAGGTACACAGTCTTCGACTCCTGCCAGGAATCCACCGTATACCCGGCAAGACATATCCCGAGACTGGACTCTCCTTCACCCAGTCGAGAGAGAATTTGATCAATTGCGTTGAGAGACCAGCTGACCAGATCCATATTCCTTAAATTTAGGAAAATATGTAAAAAGAGGCTTTGAAAAAGAATGCAGTGCGGGGGCGGGAAATAAATAAATAAATAAATTTAGGTAATATAGACATTTTGATTGAATTTACTCTGCCAATCAAAGATATCGGGAGATCCTTCAATCGTTCTAATTCTGCTTTAGTTTTGTTAATTAATGATGTGTAATTCTTTTGGTAAATTTGGTCATGTGAAGAACTAATATTGATGCCAAGGTATGTAAAATCATCAGGGTCCCATTTAAATGAACCCGGTAATAATTTTGTCTCTTGTTCTGTCATATTAAGTGGAAATGCTTTACTCTTAGTATAATTGATTTTATAGCCCGAAACTGTACTGTATAGCCCAAGGCATGTGAGTAAAGATGAAATAGATTTAGATGGCTGAGTTATAAATACTAATAGAGCGTCTGCACACAGCGCAAGTTTATGTTCTTCTGTACCTACCTTTATACCTCTAATAGATAAGTCAGAACGAATAGCAATTGCTAATGGCTCTATAGCAATGGAGAATAGGCTAGGAGCGCTTGGGCATCCCTGTCTACAGCCTCGGGAAAGTTTGAAGGCGTCCAACAGAACTCCATTGTGGGACTCTAATGAGCCCTGAGTCCAAACCGCCTTCAGCTATCTGGAGTTAGCATGTTGTCAGAGCCACACTAATAAACATTAATCAAGCGGGTTTAACCAAAAATGGTTAGTTGAGCCGAAATTCAGCAGGTGGCTTTACAAGACCGAATACGGTAAGCAGGTTATGTGCTTGGTGAAAATATTATCCTCGTTTACCAGTAAAATGATGCTATTAAATTCAGCATTATATATGCGCAGTGCAGTACAGCATCTGTCTGTTTTTCAGAGTTCTCTGTTGTTATTCATTGGCCTGGAAGTGAGACGTGTGTTGGTGCTTTGTTTGCACTTTTTCATTTATGTTAATTTAATTTATTTGTAAATGTGACTTAAAATTAGGTGCTATCAATTAGTATTTATTTTAATTGTATTTTTGTTTAAATAAGTATTTCAATAGTACCTTTTATTTAACTGTAGTTGTGTAAATATTTGGCACAAATATCTTACAATATCAAATAATAAATAGCCATATTATAACATAATATATTATAGCCAACTTTCTGTCAACTTCATTAATTTTTTTTACTAAATCATGGTCGGCCGGTGGTCGACCGGCGAAAGGCCACCTACCACCGGGCTTAGCCTCTTTTCTGGGGGAAACCCTGCTTGTACAAAGGTTGTCATATACAGTTTGTTTTTGTTTTATAGCACTAAGTAATTCTGGCTGTTTTGTTCTTGAATGGTCAATTTCCAAAGCCCTTATATCTTTTTCTAATTGTGTAAGTTGTCCCCTTTTTTGTTTGTTTTTATGTGAAACATGAAATAACGTGTCCCCTCACATAAGCTTTGAGCGCTTCCCATATATTTGAATGTGAGGAGGTATTTAAATTTACTTCCAGATATATATCGATTTTGGTATTCATAAAAGTAACAAATTCAGGGTCCGTAAGAAGATATTCTCTGAATCTCCACCTGGGAGAAGAAGAAACAGGTTGGCAAAATTCTAATTGTATTTGTATGGGATTGGGACGGGCGGTGGTAGCTCAGGATGTAGGGGGTTTGTTCTGTAATCGGAGGGTTGCTGGTTCGAGCCCCCCTTCCAGCCACCTCTTGTTTCCTTGGGCAAGACACTTCACCCACCTTGCCTACTGGTGGTGGTCAGAGGGCTCGGTGGCGCCGGTGCGATGGCAGCCTCACTTCTGTCAGCCCGCCCCAGGGCAGCTGTGGCTACAATGTAGCTTACCACCATCAGTGTGTGAATGTGTGGATGAATGGGTGAATGATTGTAGTGTAAAGCGCTTTGGGGTCCTTGGACTAGATAAAACACTATATAAGTGCAAGACATTTACCATTTTGTATGATCTGATATCGTAGCTGCTAAATAGGAACAAGTGTTTGTGAAGTCATAAACATGTCAATTCAAAGTGTTGTGGACACTGGAGTAGAATGAGTAGTCTTTCCTGGTTGGATTACGTAAACGCCATACATCTCCCAATCCTAATTCTCTCATGCCTTGAGTCAGGACCACTGCAGATTTGGATAGTGTAACAAGTTTAGGAGATGAGTGATCCATTGATGGATTTAGAACCAGGTTGTAGTCGCCGCCCAATATACATGGAGCTTCAACCAAGCTGCCAGTTTTAGAATTAAGTTGTTAAAAAAATTCTGGGTTGTTTGAGTTTGGGCCATATAAGGATACAAGTATTACCCTGTTTGTATTTATTACACAATCTATCAAAATTAATCTGGCAGATCTTTCATTCTTCATATGATTTACCCAAAATCTGATTCTCCTTTTTATTAATAAGCAGTGCTACACCTCTAGCTTTGGATGAAAAGGAAGAATAAAATACATGACCAACCCAGTCCCTGTGTAACTTTAAATGTTCTATATCTGTGAGATGGGTTTCTTGAATAAGGGCACTGTCTGTGTTTTGTTTCTTAAAATATGTTTGTATTTTCTTCCTGTTAATGGGGTTGTTGATCCCTCGAATGTTCAGCAAAATGCAGTTCAGCAGTCCTGTCTTTTTCATTTTAAGTTTTATAAGAAAATATTCTGGTTATTAAGTGACAGTGCCAAATGTAAATAGCTTGGAGAACATGAAAAAATCTCTGGCCCTTTGCTAAGTGTATGCAAATCTCAATATTCACAGAATGAACCTCATAGAGAGTGTGTCCCACATACCCCAAGAAAAGAGAAAAAAGCCCACTCTTTAACCCCCATGAAACTAAAAAAATACAATTAAAAAATTAAAAGAATAAAACTCTGTGGGCTAAACTTCTCTTCTAAACATTTGTGGTATGCTCAACAGAGAACAAGTCTTAAAAGGAATTATATGAATGCTCCAGTAGAACACTTAAGAGCCATATTAACTTTATATAGTAAAAGTCTACTCAACTTTCATGTGTTCTTGTCAGACACGGACATTATGGGTTACCTTATATAACATTGTTTTACCGTTAACAATCTCGGTGTGTGGTCATCTTGTATAGAAAGTGTTCTTTTTTCCATCTTGAACAGTGGATGGAAAGGCCTCCACCTCAGCTGGTGCAGAAAAAAAGTTTCCATCCATCTTCGTGTCGGATCCTCCGTTTTGCAGGGTGGCGACTGGCGTAGTCAATATTTTTCGACCACAGTTTTTTCTTCACCTCGTTGAAAGCGAGCATTTTGCGCTGTACCTCAATGCTGTAGTCTGGGTAAAACGAGACTCGATTATTATCCAACTGTACCGTACCTTTGTCCCTGGACAGACGGAGCACTTTGTCTTTGTCCCTGAAATTCAGAAACTTCACGAGAATAGGTCTGATCCGCTCCGATGCTCTCCCCAGGCGGTGTGCTCTCTCGATGGTGATTAGGGTTGGGAAGTGTTCCTCCCCAAGAAGTCGCGGGATCAGCCATTCCACATAACCTGATCTTCTGTTCCGGTTTTCCAAGTCGTCCGTTTTCTCTTTCAGAAGAGTTATTTCCTTCTCCGTTTTGAGTATGTGTGCTTGTGCGTCAGAGATGTTGTCCTCGTTAGCTCTGATTCTGGTCTCTATTTCTTGTACCTGTTTGGCCAGCGTTGACAATGATAGCTCCATTTTTGTTAGCGATTGTTGGATATGATCTGTCTTTTGATTTATGTGCCCAGTGAACTTCTTTCGACTCACGGATAGCATTCATCAGGGATTTCAATGTTGGTTTATCCTGATCGGTCGCCATCTTCCCCACATGCGAGGACTCTCCTTCGAGCCGATGAAAAAACTTCCCAAAAGCAGCTAGATTTCATCACCAATTAGTCAGGTTCGAGTAGTGAATACTTGTCCATTGTTTTATGAATAAATTCTATATCTGGAGCAATGTAGTCATTGATATAAAAAGTCATCTCCGCTGAGGCCTACCCGGAGCTCACAGACACACATCTGCCTGTAGTGGCTGCATCACGTGATCCCTCTTTTAATTGTATTTTTGTTTGAAAAAGTATTTCAAAAGTGCCTTTTTGTAAAACTGTAGTTGGCACAAATATCTTACAATATCACATAATAAATAGCCATATTTTCAACTTTCCTATCAACTTTAATCGTTTTGTTTTTTTTACTCAATCATGGTCGGCCGGCGAACGGCCACCTACCACCGGGCTTAGCCTCTTTTCTGGTGGAAACCATGCATGTCACTTTCTGATTTTACCCTTTTGCACCATCCGTCACATTTTGAGTCATATGGAGCTCCAGGGAAGAAAACCTAGAAGGCTCCACTACTGACTGAAAAATACAAAAAAAGCCAGAAAGGAATTCACCAAAATGCATGTTGGCAAATGTTTGATGTATCTTAATGCTGATCACTGATTCATCGATTTTATATTAATTTATAATACCTGCTTATTAAACAAACTTTTACTGATTATTTGTTGTTAAATATTTTCTCTGTGATGACTTCCTAAATATTTTTAGAGTAAGCTTGACACTATCCCCACAGTGAAGCGTAGTGGTGGTAGCATCATGCTGTGGGGGGAAGGGGGTTCAGCAGCAGGACTGGGATACTGGTCAGGGATCAGTGACGTGCAGTGAGGTTCATGGTTGGTGAGGCACTGACTCCTTTAGAGTCAGATTTACAAATATATAAACCCAAAAGGGTAGCTTATTCAATTGGCTACTGGTTATTTCATATCTCATCAGCGTTCTTCTCACACACACACACACACACACTCTCTCTCTCTCTCTCTCTCTCTTTCTTTCTTTCTCTCTTTCTCTCACTCACTCACGCTTGCACGCGCACACATAGTAGTATTAAGGATAAGATAAGAAAAAACGTTACAATTACCGTTTTGGCAGTCCGAAGGAGCAAAACAAAACTTAACGGCTGGCAGCAGTGCACGTGACTGTCACTCGCCTCTGCGTGAAAGGACAGCAGCAACAAGCTCCCGTTGGCTCACGTGCGCCCCCTTCAGTGCGGCAGAGTACTGCCTGCCTCACCCTTCGC
>NC_051452.1:12124255-12136856 GCF_001649575.2 Kryptolebias marmoratus | reverse complement strand
TTTTTTTTTTTTTTTTTGTCATGATGACGGGGGAGGCTCTGCCTCACCTGCCTCCCCAGACCGCACGGGACAGGGATGAAGCAAAGTGCAGATATATTCTCAATGAAAATCTGTTCCACAGAGATCATGACCTCAGACTGGGCCAAAGGTTCACCTTCCAACACAAGAATGACCCAAATCATATAGAGAAAACAACATGGGAGTGGCTTATTCCCCACCCCTCAACTCCCTGCATGCAATACTGGACTCCTAATGCAGAACCTTAAGTTGTAGACTGAACCAGAGAACATTGAGGTGCTCCACAGAACGCCACAGGAAGTCCTTCCTCCCTGTGGCTATCAAACTTTTCAACTCCTCCCTTCCAACATAGGATAATAAAAATGAATCCCACACTACTGTGACAGCTCTTCCTGCTGTCACACACCACAGACAATGTTGAATTTTCTGTTTTTCATTTTTAAAATGAGCTTATATATTGATTGGATAGTTTAGATTTTCATTTTCAATTAAAATTATCAGTATTAACCTGACTCCTTAGTTGACCATTTGCACATTTATTTGTCAGTTGGCTATATTTTGGTTAATATGCAACAGATTAATTTATTTTTGTTTTGAGTTACCAGTTTCCTTTGAAGCTGCTGCTGGGATGCCACAAAAAAAAAAGAGTCCCAGCTGCTTTTCTCCTTCTTATATGGGATAACCTTCTCAACGAGCCATACCATTTGTTTGTAAGAGGAGGGGAAATTTGTTTAATACTTGTTTAGTTTTGTTCTGTTTGGGGGAGCTAGTTCTGTTATGGGCAGCTAGTTCTGTTCCAGTAGTATTTGTTTTATTTAAGTTGAGATATATTAAGTATGTTAGTTTGTTAGTAATTTACCCCTTGTGTGTCAGCAGTGGTCTGATCAGCCACTATTTAAGTTTCCCTCGTGTCTTGTTTAGGAGGTCAGTTAGTACTTGAGCTCTTTGTATTACTACCTGAGTTGAAGTTTGTTACGTTGACTTCTGTCTTGGGCCCAATTTATCATTTTCCAACTTTTTTTTTTACTTTTTTGTAATAAATTAAGAACTTTTTCTGAAATTATTCAGTGTCTCTGCACTGGTCTGTGCAAATTCCTGACACTTACAATAAACACTTTAATGTTTACCATACCTGTTTCACACCTTAAATGCTGGTATTTTAATAGCTCTGTTATTTTTATATTCTCTGTTATTTTTATATCTTGTGTGATTCCTTGTGCATGTTCTATTATATTGTAACCCTGGTATGGCAATTTCCTGCAGGATCAATAAAGTTCCTATCTTATCTTATTTTAGGGACAACTCTGTGAATGTCCGAGATAGGACCAGCTACAGCCCTGATTTGAACACTATTGAACATCTCAGAGAGACCTGATAATGGTTCTACCTGCAATCCCCAACCAATTAGACTAAGACCAAGAGGATTTCTAAAGAAAAATGGCAACTCTTTCTTAATCCATGTTTGCAAAGCTTGTTGCATCAAATTAAATGAGATTCAAAACCAAGTGTCCCCACCTTCTCTGGTTGTTGGGAGTTGAAGCCAGCAGGAACCAGTTTACAGAAGCTGCTATGTTATAATTTTGAAACCAAAATCTGTGCACTAGTGATGTGGGGCTTTAAGCCCCGCCCACTTCCCTATACACAACTATGGTGTCACATGAGCTTCCTTTGAAGCATGAATATTAGCACAAACAACAGCAAGGTAAGAACTCTGGTAATCAAGAGTCAACACCTAAATTATTGAAACTTGTACTGGAACTAATCAGAAGGTAAGATGGTCCTGTTCTGGCTTCAGCTTAGACAATCCTTTTAAATCCTGTACCAACAGGCTGCAAAACTAAAATTTGCAAAAACTGAAGGGGGTCAGAATATTTTTTTAGATAGATGATCAAATCTGTACCATGTTTTTAAAGAAAGAAAGAAACTGTAAAAGACGTAAATTGACAAAAGTGATAAAAATTCTTTACTTAAAATCAACTAATGAAAATCAGCCATGCTTTTTGAATTTTGGTTAAACCAATTTTTTTAAACCTTGACAAAAAGGATGTCATCACTTGAAAAGACTAATTTCCCCACAGGGACATGTTAAACTAAGGTGTGTTCTGTAATCAAGATCACATTTTTCTTCAATCTTGTAATCTCAGTCTGCCCGTTTAAAGGGTGAAAAGTAGTCATAGTGCTACTTTATATTATGGTGTGTAACACACTGAACACGGAGCACAGAAAGCTAAGGACAGAGCTGTCTCAGGAGCTCAGAGAGAAAATGATGGACATCATGTTAAAGGTAAAGATTATAATACAATCTCCAAGCAGCTGGATGTTCCTGTGACTACAGCTGCACAGATTATTCAGAAGGTTAAGGTCCACAGGACTTGAGACAACCTCCTTGGACGTGTTCACAAGAGGAAAAGAGATGAGAAATTTAAGAGATAGATAATAAGATTGTTAACCAAAGAGCCCAGAACAACTTTTAAAAAATTACAGGTGAATTCCAAGGTCAAGATTCATCAGTATCAGATCACACCATTGGTCTGTTTTAGCCAAAGTGGACAAGAGCGAGACTGAAATTTGCCAAAATAAATATTGAGAAGTCGCAAAGCTTTTGGGAGAATATCCTTTGGACAAATGAGACAAAACTGGAGCTTTTTGGAAACAAGTCCTATCGCCTCTGTGTTCACAGACCCAAAAATGAGACATACAAAGAAAAGAATACTGTAACTATAGTGAAACATCGAGGAGGCTCAGTTCTGTTCTGGGGCTGCTTTGCCGCATCTGACACAGGGAGTCATGAATCTGTTCAGGATACAGTGAATTCTAAAGACTATCAAGGCCTTCTGAAGCAAAATGTGCTGCCCAGTGTTAGAAATCTTGGTCTCAATCACAGGTCATGGGTCCTCCAACAGGATAATGACCCAAAACACACAGCTAAGAACATCCAGGAATAGCTCAGAACCAAACATTTGACCATTCTGAAGTGGCCTTCTGAGCCCTGATCTAAATTCTGTTGAACATCTGTGGAAGGAGCTAAAACATCTGGAGAAGAAAATCATCAAACCCGAGACAGCTGGAGAAGATTGTTTATGAAGAGTGGACCAACAACCTGAGGACAGGTGGAGAGGTGTCATAGAGTTACAGAAAGCATTTCATTGCAGTGATCGCCTCTAAAGGTTGTGCAACAAATTAAGTTAGGGGTACCATCCATTTGTCAAGGCCAGTTTCATTATTTTCTTTTATTTACTTTTTAATTCTGTTGATCCCAATGGTTGATTTATAGTTTTTTCTCTTTTTTTGTCAGTTTCAAGATATTTCTGTGACTTTTGTGGGGTTTTCTTTCTTTTAAGAAAAAGGGTTCAAACAAGTCTAGATAGATAGATACAGTGGTGTGAAAAATTGTTTGCCCCCTTCCTTATTTCCTGATTTTTTGGATGTTTGTCACACTTAAATGTTTCGGTATGTCAAACCAATTTAAATATTAGTCAAAGACAGCACAGGTAAACACAAAATGCTATTTTAAATGGAGGTGTTTATTATTAAGGGAGGAAAAAAATCCAAACCTACATGGCCTTGTGTGAAAAAGTGATTGCCCCCTAAACCTAATAGCTGGTCGGGCCACCCTTAGCAGCAAGAACTGCAACCAAGCGTTTGCGATAACTTGCAATTAGTCTTTTACAGCGTTGTGGAGGAATTTTGGCCCACTCATCTTTGCAGAATTGTTGTAATTCAGCCACATTGGAAGGTTTTAGAGCATGAACGGCCTTTTTAAGGTCATGCCACAGCATCTTAGTAGGATTCAGGTCTGGACTTTGACTAGGCCACTCCAAAGTCTTCACTTTGTTTTACTTCAGCCATTCAGAGGTGGACTTGCTTGTGTGTTTTGGATCATTGTCCTGCTGCGGAACCCAAGTTCGTTTCAGCTTGAAGTCACGAACAGATGGTCGGACATTGTCCTTCAGGATCTTTTGGTAGACAGCAGAATTCATAGTTCCATTTATCACAGCAAGTCTTCCAGGTCCTGACGCAGCAAAACAGCCACAGACCATCACACTACCACCACCATATTTTACTGTTGGTATAATGTTCTTTTTCTGGAATGCAGTGTTTCTTTTACGCCAGATGTACTGGGACACACACCTTCCAAAGTGTTCAACTTTTGTCTTATCGGTCCATAGCAGGTTTTCCCAAAAGTCTTGGGGATCATCAAGATGTGTTCTGGCAAAATTGAGACGGGCTTTAATGTTCCTTTTGCTCAGCAGTGCTTTTCGTCTGGGAACTCTGCCATGCAGGCCATTTTTGCCCAGTCTCTTTCTGATGGTGGAGGCATGAACACTGACCTTAACTGAGGCAAGTGAGGCCTGCAGTTCTTTGGATGTTGTTCTGGGGTCTTTCACAACCTCTTGGATGAGTTGTTGCTGTGCTCTTGCAGTAATTTTGGTCGGCCGGCCACTCCTGGCAAGGTTCACCACTGTTCCATGTCTTCACCATTTGTGGATAATGGCTCTCACTGTGGTTCACTAGATTCCCAAAGCTTTGGAAATGGCTTTATAACCCTTTCCAGACTGATAGATCTCAATTACCTTCTTTCTCATTTGTTCCTAAATTTCTTTGGATTTCGGCATGATGTGTAGCTTTTAAGGATCTTTTGGTGGACTACACTTTGCCAGGCAGGTCCTATTTAAGTGATGTCTTGATTGAGAACAGGTGTGGCAATAATCAGGCCTGGGTGTGTCTAGAGACAGTGTACTCAGTTGTGGCAAACCACAATTAAGTTATGTTTTAACAAGGGGGGAATCACTTTTTCACACAGGGCCATGTAAGTTTGGATTTTTTCCTCCCTTAATAATAAACACCTTCATTTAAAAATAGCATTTTGTGTTTACCTGTGTTGTCTTTGACTAATATTTAAATTGGTTTGATGTTCCGAAACATTTAAGTGTGACAAACATGCACAAATCAGGAAATCAGGAAGGGGGCAAGCAATTTTTCACACCACTGTAGATATGTGAGCGTTATGGATGTTATGTTGAGAATCTTGTCTTTGAACTCAGAGTTTTAAATTATCATCTTTAGTTTATCCAGATTATTTCCTGAACTCTTCCTTCTACAGACAGACAGCATCTGGCGGTGAAAATTTCACCGTCTGCCCGCGGAGGTAGTCCGATCTGCCGGCATTGTTTGTTGGAGCAAATCTCAGGTGAAAGCAGAGGAGTAGTAAAACTGCTGGAGTCGGGCCTGACACCGACAGTTGAAATGTAACCTCCTGAAATCCGCGCCAGGACATTCCCCAGGCCACAGAACTGTGACCAAAATCCAGCCTATCCTGGTTCTCGAGCACCACTGGCTATCATTCTGCATTAATGGCAATGAACAAGAGGAAAACAAGCTTTCTCACCTGATTGAGCTCATTCTCTGCCGCTATCCTCAGATTGGGGTCGATGGTCCCCTTCAGGGCCTGGATTATCCGGTTGGGATCCATTTTTTACAGTTTTATTCACATATACGTGAAGCGTCAGCTAACGTTTCTGCACAAATATTTTCACTGTTGTGCTTCTGTATTTAGTGGCCTGTAACCGAAGAAACACTTCCTGGAGTCAAAAGTACTACTTCCGGTCTTTACTTACAAAATCAAACTGGTTGTTTTAACAGCGACATAACAATGGAGTCAAAGAGACTCGTTCTTATTTCTGCCCGGCTAATTTGGTATAAACGTGTCCTTGTTTCTTACGCAACGCAAAACAAAAGAGTCAAGGGTCTCATCTTTCTTGCCTCATAAATCAGACCTCTGCTGCCACCCTGAGGTTTGGCGCTGTTACTACATCACAATCTCTGCATTAGTCTACTGGGCAGAGTGTTGGAGACTCGTTGGCGAATATTAGTCACGAGGGAGACTTGGGAGATTGTCTCGAATTGTTCTCGAGGGTTCTCAGTTTTATCATGTAAGTCACAGAGACTCACAGTCTTGTTGCTTGAGTATTTGTATTGTCAGACTGCCATTAATGTGTAAAAAGTACACTAGGCTTATAAACTTAGCACAAAAACAAAGGAAATTTGTCTTTGGTTGATTATTTCTTTGTTGTGACAATTTTTCTTAGCAATAAATCTTAAACCGTTAGAAAGCTTGTTAATTTCCCTTTAAATGGTGCCACATTTGTTAGGAAATTGCATTTGTGGGATGAGCAGAAGAGTTGAGTATGTGGGTTGCACCCTTTAAAAAAGCTTTGTCAGATCTGCTCTGCTAATGCCAAACAGCTTATTCTGCTAATGACTCCATCATGATTTGGAAAGTTTAAGCAAGGATTAGCTGTACTGAGCTGAAAAAATTCAGATCACAACAGGTAAGTTTAAAAACAAAAGCCTTTTCAACTGTATAGGATTTATTGCCAGAAGCTTTTTTACAAAAAATAAATAACCTAACACAAATTTCCTTTGTTTTTGGTGTTAAGTTTTATTTTTATGTAGGTAAAAGCATGTATAAAAGCATCTACGGTGGCAGACAGGTGCAAACACCTAAATGCTCAGCAGACAGCAAAACGCACTACAAACACATGAATGACGCAAACGCCAAACAACACAAAAAACAAATGACTACAAAGTTATAATAACAACAAAGTTATAATTGGAAAAGACAGGTAGTCAAAGAGGTCATACTATGTCTTCTGGGGCTACATTAGAAAAAAAACATAAACCCTATAGTAGTAGTAGAAATATTGCCTGAAAGAAGTGCATACGTTTTGATGGATAATTTGTATATGTATTATAAAATATGTTTGGGTAAGAAGAGTTTGTTTGCTAACAAAACATGTTCTTGTCACAGAGCTGCACACTCTAGGTCATGTGACCTCCACTCTGTCAGTTGAGTTCCGCTCATTAGTTTGCATTGGATTTTAATGGTGTTGTTTTTTGATTAATACGTTGCTACGGTGCCTCAAAACACCATAATAGCAAGTAATAGCACACATCCCAAGACCGAGCCGGTCGTTTTGATATATAATTTGTGTGGGTAGGTAGAGGGGCTAATTACCTTGGCCATCAGGATAGACAATTGTATACGCGAGAGGGCTAAGGAGAGAAGGGCAGTTAGGAAGTGCTTTGTTTCAGTTAGAGAGGAGGTTATTCCTGACTCAACTCACTCTGGTATACCCATTGAGGAGCCTATGCAAATCGGGGGAATCAGGCTCTCAGCTGCGGAGAGGCAGCGGCGCCTAATAGCCAAGGCTTGTTTTTATTGTGGCAAGACAGGACACTTTGTCCCCAATTGCCCTGTTCGGCCAAAAGAAAGGGCCCACCAGTAGCTACGGGAGTACTGGTGGGTGATTGTTCTCAGGATTCGGTCTCCCGTTTGTCAGTTCCAGTAACCATTATTATTATTAACCAAGGAGCCATTAAAGCAGCTGCCCTGGTAGATTTGGGGTGTGAACAGAACTTAATGGATGAGGGGTTCGCCCTGAAACATAACATTCCCATAGTTTCTCTTCCTATCCCAGTCCCAGTTTCCAGTCTAGACGAGAGCTCTCTCTCTACAATCACCCACAAGACCGAACCCATTGAATTAATTCTTTCTGGCAATCACCGTGAGAATCTAACCTTTTTTGTCTTCTCTTCACCTCAGTCTCCCCTGGTTCTGGGTTATCCATGGCTCCGGCTCCATAACCCCCGGTTCTCCTGGCAGGATGGTGTCATAAACCAAGGTTGTCAGGAAGAGCGGTACAGAAAACCAGATGGAAACCAGCATAAAGGTAAGTGGTTTATTTACACTATTTACAGGTGAATTCAACGGTGATGTTCAGGGGAGGAGAAATTCTGAAACGGTATGAAGAGAACCAGGGTGAGTCTCGGGTACAGGTGAGGATGATATAATTCCAGTTCAGTAATATTTCTTTTTTGTTGCTTACAGGTTCACTGAGTGAAGGAGGTTCAGGAGGATGACATCCAGAAGAGTGAGTTCCAGGAGGAGGTTCCAGCTTCGGCGACAGGTAATTTTCCACAGGAATGTGATCCAAAAATCCAGACAGTCTATTATTCACAAGGCAGGGCACAGTGAGGCCTAAGAGGCGTGATGCTGTAGCGTTGATCTGGATCCAGTCGCAGGCTTAAATACAGGAACTCCTCATTAGCAGAACAAGACACAGCTGTGAAGGAGGAGTGCTCTGTCCCAGCAGCAGGTGGAGACAGAGCAACTCCAGATCCTCACAGATGGGAGAATTGAGTCTTGGGGAACCCGATGCTCCTCCACTTGTTTACAGTCTGCCGTCACTCATCCAGTACGGGAACCGATGGAGGAGCTGGAGGAGTCACAGGACCTCTCCAGGGTGCCTGAGGAGTACCACGATCTCACGTCAGTATTTATGAAATCCAAGGCAGTCTCTCTCCCTCCACATCGCCCTTATGACTGCTCCATTGAGCTTTTTCCTGGTGCCCCCCTCCCTTCTAGCAGACTGTATAACCTGTCGAAACCTGAGAGAGAAGCTATGCAGAAGTATATAAACGACTCACGAGCTGCTGGCATTATTCGTTTATCCTCCTCCCCCTTAGGTGCAGGGTTCTTCTTTGTAACCAAGAAGGATGGCTCTCTTCGCCCCTGTATTGATTACAGAGGGTTGAACCAAATTACCGTAAAAAACAAGTATCCTCTCCCTCTCCTCACTTCTGTTTTCAAACTGGTTTTGGGTTTCACAGTTTTTTCTAAATTGGATCTACACAATGCTTACCATCTTGTCAGGATCCGTGAAGGGGATGAGTGGAAAACGGCCTTTAAGACTCCACTAGGTCATTTTGAATACCTGGTAATGCTGTGTGGTTTGTGCAATGCCCCTGCAGTTTTTCAGTCTTTAGTTAATGATATTCTGCTAGATTTTTTGGACTAGTTTGTGTTCATCTACTTGGAGGATATTTTGATTTTTTCCAAGACCATGGACGAACATAAGGGGCATGTCAGAATGGTGCTGCTACGGCTGCTAGAGAACAGATTGTATGTGAAGGCGGAGAAATGCGAGTTTCATGTCCCCTCGGTCAAGTTCTTGGGATTCATCTTGGAGAGCAGGCAGGTGAAGTCGGACCCAGATAAGATTCGAGCAGTCCTGGACTGGCCCGTTTCTACATCCCGTAAACAGCTGCAGCGATTCCTCAGTTTCGCTCATTTTTACAGACGTTTCATTAAGAACTCTTGTCAGACTGCCGCTCCCCTTACCAGGCTCACATCCGTCAAGTCCCAGTTCTGTTGGACCCCTGGGGCCGACGCTGCCTTCAAGGCGTTGAAGGAGAGGTTCACCACCGCTCCCATTCTCTCACAGCCCGATCCTGAGAGACAGTTCACACTGGAGGTTGATGCCTCCGATGCTGGGGTAGGGGCGGTCCTTTCCCAACAATCTGCCACAGATCTCAAGTTCCATCCATGTGCCTTTTTTTCTTGTCATCTTTCTCCAACAGAACAGAACTACGATGTTGGCGATCGAGAGTTACTCGCCATTAAGTTGGCATTTGAGGAATGGCGCCACTGGTTGGAGGGGGTGGAACATCCTGTCTTGGTGTTGACCGACCATAAGAACCTGACCTACCTTCAAGCAGCCAAGGGCCTCAACCCTCGACAATCCAGGTGGTCCTTTTTCTTTTCCAGGCTTAACTTTCTCATTTCTTATAGACCCGGCTCCAAGAACACCAAGCCTGATGCCCCCCCAAGGCAATTTTCCCCCATGGAGGAGCCTCTGGTTGATACCATTATCCCCAGTGCGTGTATTTTGGGAGCCGTTTCAAGGGACATCCTGGACCTGGTTCGCAGAGCGCAGCAGACAGAGCCCGACCCAGGCTCTGGCCCACCTGATTGAATGTTTGTTCCTACCTCAGTTCGATCAAGACTTATTCACTGGGCACACACTGTTGTGTTTTCAGGTCGATTGTCCTAAACAGGAGGTCCTTCTGGTGTCCGTCCTTAAATAAGGATGTTAAAGACTATGTTTTTGCATGTTCTATTTGTGCCAGAAATAAGTCCCTGCATAGCCCCCCCAGTGGCCTCCTGTAGCCCCTACCTACCCCAAAGCGGCCCTGGTCGCACGTGGCCTTGGATTTTGTTACGGGGTTGCCGGTGTCTCATAGTTTCTCTGTGATTCTCACCATTATAGATCGTTTTTCTTCGTCCCTCTCAGAAGATTGCCCTCTGCTGTCGAAACTGCCCATCTGCTTGTTAAGCATGTTTTTCGTTTACACGGGATCCCCAAAGAGATTTTGTCAGACAGGGGCCCACAATTTATTTCCAGAGTCTGGAAGGAGTTTTGTTCGGCATTTAGCGCGAAAGTATGTCTGACTTCTGGTTTCCACCCACAGACGAATGGGCAAGTGGAGAGGATGAACCAGGAACTTGAATCCACGTTGCGCTGTCTTTGTTCCTCTGACCCCTCGTCCTGGTCTGTCCACCTGTCTGTGGGTGGAATATGCTCATAACTGCCATGTTTCTGCTGCTACAGGACTGTCTCCCTTCGAGTCATCCCTGGGTTACCAACCTCCAGTGTTCCTCCATGATGAGTCAGACATTGCCGTTCCCTCCGTTCGTCATCACATCCACAGATTTCGGCGGACCTGGAGAAACACAGAGAGAGCCATCGACAGGACAGCAGCACAAAACCGTCGCTTCGCAGACCGTAAGAGGAAGCCCGCACCTTCCTACTCCACGGGACAGAAGGTTTGGCTTTCGGCTAGGAGCGTTCATGGATTCCCAGATCGTTTATCCTGGATAAGACACTCATTGACAAGTTTCACGCCTTGCGCCCCACCAGACTGCCAGGAGGCGGTCGTTAAAGGGGGGGCATTGTCAGGTTCCCGAGTTTTAGGTTTGTGTGAGCACTCTTCCTTCCACAGGATCTTTGGGAGGTGACAGATGAATACAGCTGTAGCTCATCCCGGGTCGTTTCCTCCTGGAGTTATAAGCTGCTGCAGATCTTCAGCCCGTTTCTGGATTGTCCCCACACATCGCTCAAACATCCCGAGATCTGCAACCTCGCTTCCCACGTCTTCAGGATCAAGACCACCAGCGGGTCCCCCGCACCGAGGACAAACCCCTGGTTAGTGCCTGCCTGCTCTCCCTGCCGACTCGTCTCGCGAACCTCGGACTTGGTTCCCCTCTCCAACCCCCCCCTGCTGGGCGGAAGTACCAAGTAAGGACTTCCGCCGTCAGAGAGTTTCCTAACGCTATCACCTTCTTTGCAGAACCGAGAGACCTCTGTTCCCCTCCTGAGAGCCCTGAATCTGTTTTTTCTCGTTGTGCTCCCTAATAAAATCATTGTTTTCCTATCTTGGGTGAGTATCCTGCATGTGGATCAAAAGGATTGGAAACATGACAACGTTGTTCTGTTTGGGCAGCATTAAAGTTATCAGAAGAATAAAAACAATATAAATCTAGAAACATTTTTAGAGGTGCATTCCTTGTTTAATGTATGATTTATTTCTGTTTTTTCACACAACAATGAACACCATAACAGACAGAGAAATTCAGGTTATGACATTAATCAGTAGTTAGAATAATAAACACGGACCAGTAATAAAGGGCATATGCCATTACAACTAGGGTCAGTGAAGAGAGCACCACTCATGGGGTTACACCCAGTGTCAAAGACAAAACATGGTTAAAAAGCGGTGATCAGACTTTTGAAAATGTGTTTTTAGAACCTTTGAGAGAATATCTTATTTTTTCTAATTTCATAAAAGAAAGGGCATCTTTTATCCAGTGAGAATATGTGGGTGGGAATGTATTTTTCCAGTGCATCATTATAATACATCTAGCTAGAAGTGTGAGGAAAGCCACAAGGTCAGCAAGATGGGGTGACAGTAATTGTTTTTTGGGGAGGACCCCAAATAAAGCAGTGAGTGGAGATGGCTGTACTGTGGTCGAGGTAATTACAGAAAGTGAGTCAAAAACAAGTTCCCAATATCGGAATAGAAAGGGACAGGTCCAAAACATTTGACTTCACACAACTTGAATCTGTCTGGAAAGATTCGAGCCAGTTTGCTTTTGGACCAGTGTACTCTGTGGACGACTTTACATTGAATAATTCTGTGTCAGGCACAAATTGATGAAGAGTGAATGCTTGTCAGTATATTTTGCCACATTTCATCATCAATCTCTATGTTAAGTTTGTCAGACCAAGCAGCACGAAGATGATTACACCCAGGAATCAAATTGGGAATTAAAATGTATATTTTGGGTATTGTACCCTTTGGAATGGGACTGATTTCTAACAATCTGTCAGCCATAGTAGAGGTTGGGATTCTTGGAAAATCAGAGAAGCCATCACAAATAAAGTCCCTAACTTGTAAAAATCTAAAAAAGTGGGCACCCGGCAGGTTAAAGTTTAAAGATAATTGAGAAAATGATGCAAAAGTTCCTGTGGAAAGGCCCGAGGGTCCAGACAGCTTGAGTCAACACCTGATGCTGAGTCAAATCCACCCGCTCGCTTCGTGCTCACGGTGAATCCAGCCTCTGCTGGGAGGTCTGCGGCCCACACCTTTCACCTACTTTGAACCACCCAGACGTCCGACAAGACTCAAATTACCATGACAGACTTGTCAGACTACCAGATGAGTAAGATTTAAAATAAAA
>NC_051452.1:12118064-12123782 GCF_001649575.2 Kryptolebias marmoratus | reverse complement strand
TGGTTTCTTCACTCCCTCTTCCTTTCCCAGGCTCTGTGTCCTTCAAGGTCTGCGTTATCTCCAGTCCATGTCTCTCACTGGGCCCAATAGTTGCATCTCATTGTTTATGGCTTCTTGGCCTCCTGACCAGAGTCAGGTGGCAAAGGGAGTCTCGCTGGAACCCATCCCTGCCTGCATCGGAAGGGCCATAAAAGGAGATAGGGGCCCCATTACTGGAGAGTTATAGTAGGTGAACGCAGGGTTCACCACCCCAGCTAGGTGAGGGTATGAGAGGGCCTGGCACGGCACAGTTCCATATGCAATTTCAGCGGGCTGAACAAACAGCAAGTCTTGACCATTCTTCCCGGTCACAGCAGGCTGGGTGATGTTATCTTGATATGGAGAGTTGCTCTCCCCCTCCTGACCAGATAGGGCCTGAGTTTCCTCACTGTGAGGTCTCACTGGGTCAGGTTTGTGACTCGTCTTGCTTCCACCATTTTCACCTTTCACAACAGTTCCATCTAAGTAAAGATCTTTCAAAGACTGAAGCCCTGGCTTTTCCACACTGCAAAAGTCTTATCAATGAGTGAAGGTGGAAATAAAGGATTAGAATTTATTGGTGATAAAAAAAGGTCTCTGGATCCCAAAATGTTGTATAATTTGAACCCATGTTTTAAGGCAGTTCTTTTTTGTCATTTTGACAGTGTTGAAATGTACAAACATTAAATAGTTAGAACATTTAGACCCCTCTAAGAAAAATTATAGAGTGTCTAGTTTGACAGGAGCTGTTGAGCAATATTCAGCAGGAAAAAAGATGAAAAAGGTAATCACAATAATCATACACTTGGTGTCAAGGTCCGATAAGCGTTCCATTTCTTCCAGTATTTTTTGTATTTATAAGTAGCAAGTCTTAATGAAAAAGTCAGTCTCTCCATTATGTGAATTTCTTCAATTGTATCCATCCAGTCCAAGCATGATGGAGTTTCCGCATCAAGCCACCTACGGGTTATAGCTTTCTTTGTGCCGGCGAATAGTATTAATAAAATATATCTGTCAGACCTTTTCAATTCCTGGGGTATATTACTCAAAAAAAAAAAAAAAACACCGTAAAGTCACAGATTAGATTTAAGTCCATTAAGTTCTTTTATCACTTCTGACCAGTAGGGGGAGATCTTAATACATTCCCAAAAAACATGAAAATGTCCTGCAGATACAGTTCCACAGTTCCTCCGACATTTTGCTTTTTCAGAATCGTTACAATGTTTACTTTTAATATTAGGGGTAAAAAAAAAACCATACCATACATTTCCAGGAAAATTCCTTCCACTGGCCAGAACTTGACGTGTGAGTCACAGAATTGCATACATTTAACCAATTATCATCACTTATTGTCATCTTGGCTTCTTTTTCCCATTTAGCCTTGATGTATGTTGTATTAAATTTTCTTCCCAAATATAATTTAGATATTTTTAGATATATTTTTATATATAAAAAGCAACAGGTCATCAGCATATAAGAAAATTTCATGATCTAGATCATCTCTTGTGATGCCATGCATGGGACTGGATCTAGGGGTTTCAGCCAAAAGACTCTATAGCAATAGTAAACAAAAGGAGGGAGAGTGGACATCCCTAATGAGTTCCCCAACCTTGGTGAAAATATTCTGAATGGTCATTATTTAAAACTGAAACCAATTTGATCCAAGAAATAAAGGAACAGCCAAAGCCAAAGTGTCTCAAAGTGTAAAACAAATAGGGACACTCCACCCAATTGAAAGCCCTTGATCAAAAGCCCTGATCGGCATCCATCGAGATAATTACTTCCAGGGTATCAGCTGATGTTGGCGAGTATATTATATTTAGTAACAGCCTAATATTATGAAAGGAGTGTCTGTTTTTAATAAAACCCTGGTCAGGGTTGATCCTTTTTGTCATAATTACCTGTAGCAGTTTTGCAAACATTTTCGCCAAAACCTTGACATCTGTACAAAGCAATGAAATTGGGTGGTAGTTGTTGCAGACTTGTGGATCCTTATTTTTCTTTAAGATAAGAGAAATAGTAGCTTGTTGCATTGTGAGTGGGAGAACACCAAATTCATATGCCTCTTTAAGCATGTTAAGCAGAGCGGGAGATAACTTGTCTGAAAAGACAAAAAAGACAAAAAATTCTGATGGAAAGCCATTTGGTCCAGAACATTTTCCACTCTGCATTGATAATATGGCACTTCTGACCTCAGCAAGTTCATCTAATTCAAAGGCCGTTTTTGGGTCAATTGTAGGGATAGTAAAACTATTAAAGATAATAACATAATGAGCTTCATCGGGTGGGCAATCTGAAGTGTATAGAGTAGAATAAAAATCTCTAAACTGATTGTTGATAGTTTGTGGATCAATAGAAACCTCATTAACAACACATTCATTTCAGCAATGTGACGAACTGAGGCTCTCTGCCGAATCTGATGGGCAAGTTTTTTGCTGGGCTTGTCCCCGAACTAATAGTAGCTATACCGGGTTTTAATAATGGTGTCACAGCTGTGTGAGAGGCAACAAATTTAGCTTTTTTTTAAACAACAAACTTTTTATAAGGTCTGGGGCAGGGGATTCTGCACATTTTGCTTGCAGGTCAGACATAGCACTAGATAGGATAAGACTTTTTTGTGTGGTTGTTTTTCTAAGATATGCTTAGTAAGCTATTATCTTGCCCAGTAAATATGCCTTACATGCCTCCCAGATTGTTGCCACAGCTACATCTGAAGTAACATTTGTCAGGTGTGGTGGAGAGTGAGGCAAACCCAATGTGCAGACTCATTCTGAGCTTAAGGAAAAAACTAATTTATTTTAAATAAAAAAGAAAACCAAAAACAAAAGCTGATGTGGCAACAAAAACGAGATTAAATACAAAACATAAACATAAATCCAAAACGGTAGCAAGACACAAGAGGCAAGACATGAGGGGAACCAGACAGTGCATGAAGCGACAACAGACCAGTGAGTAAGTGCAGGAGATGACCAGGTTTTAAAGACAAAGGGTAATTAGGGGAAGTGGGCACAGGTAAGTGATTACAAAACTTGGGGCAGGTGTTAATGGGTGTGGCAGGCAAACAAGTGATAAACTGAGGAGAAGTGAATGATGAAAGGAATACAAAAACACAAGGAGCAAAACTGAACAAAGACAAGACTAAACCTGAAGACAATCCAAAAACTAAAGAAACAATAAACACAATACAAAAGAAACGTAAAGAATAACTTAAACATAGCCCAAATCCTGACATCATTAATCAAAACAAACAGTTCTAGACGGTCATTAATAGTTTTGACAAAGTCAGGATTATTAAGTAAAGTTTAATTAAAACACAATGGAGACCGTAAAGTTGGATTGCCCGAGAGAGAAAGATCCAAAATGATGGGAGAATGCTCTGAGATTACAATTGGATTATAGCAACATGACCTAACGAAGGAGAGCGGTTTGTTATCCACAAGAAAAAAGTCAATTATAGAGAAAGTAGAGTGCACTGGAAAGAAAAAGGAAAATTGTCTAGTATTAGAGTTGAAAAAACGGCAAATATCTGAGACTGCATATTGTTGCATAAATGCATGTATAGCATTGGAAGACTTAGAAATTGAAGAATTGTTTGAGGAATGGTCAAGTAAAGGGTTAAGGCAGCAATTAAAGTCACCCCCCCAAAATGAGCTGGCTACTATTTAAATCAGGAACTAATAATTTTTTCTTAAAGTCTTCATCATCACAGTTTGGCCTATATACATTTACTAATGCCAAATTGTTATTGTAAATTTTTCTCAGAACAATAATGTAATGGACGTTGGGGTCTGATATCATTTTGGTCACAGAGTGGGGAACAGATTTTTGGACTAGGATAGCAACCCCACATGCCTTGCTATTAAATGATGAATGGTGGACCTGCCCAACTCACCCACAACAGAGCTAGAGCTGGTCTGTTTTAAATGAGTTTCCTGTAAAAAGGTAATTCTTGTGTTTAAGTGTTTTAGGTGATTAAATATTTTTTTATGCTTTATAGAAGAATTCATTGTTTCAACTGACAAATCTTAAAGTACCCCCTGGTTCTGATGAGGCGTCAGTACTTAGCATAATACCCTAGATGTAATAAACATGTAAATGACAGTGAGCTGTGGACTGTAGTGCCCATGTAGTAAGTAGCACCAATGCATGCATAAAAGAGGGACCCCATGACACATACATCAAAAAAAGGAGAAGAATTAAAAAGAAGAAAAAAGATGTTGCAAAAAACAACCACCAGCACTCTGATAAACTAATCAGCATGTTTTAATACTTCCTTGTTTCCAAATCCCAACTCGATACATCTGCATTGTGGAAGAACAGATTGATTCAAACCCCATTTCTTATAGCTTCCAATATTAAAGCCTTGTATTTGTATTGTATTTGTAATACTGCGTAAATACAGTATTCACTAACAAGTAGACCAAACAAGCCGCATTAATTAAGAGAAACAATTACATTAACAGAAGGAACTGGAACTCTTTCTTTTATTAGCTCTTGTTTTTTTTCTTCATATTTTGAAGGTTTCCCGGTAACATAGATTTAAGTAGGCAATGGGAAGTTGCAATTAGAAGGGAGGGTTTTGTTGCTACAAAGTTGTCTAAGCTGTGTAGGGAGCATTTCAAGCAAGAGGACTTTGACAGGACTGGCTTAGAGATGCTGTGACCCCATTTGTTTTCAACTTCCCATTTCATCTCCAAAGAGGAGGTGTTTTTTTACTGTACATGCTAACAGAAATGTTTATGATTCATATGAAAAACAAAAGTATCACACTTTGCTAAACCTGTTTTTAGTTTTTTCTGCATGTTTAGGAATTAGCGATGTATTGTGTATTACAATACACTGTGGGAAACTGAAACCTTTCCAAATTGTTTTTAATGAAGTTGTTTTTAAGTATTATATGTCTTATATTCTAGCCTGTAGCAACAAGGAACACAGAAACCTGAAGGAAAGCTGCAGAGAGTCTTCCAGTGGACCTTTCTCAGCATCTCCCTCAAAATGAACCTCAGCTCTCTAGCCCCAGTTACAAGCAGGGCAATGTAAGACCCTGGAATGACCTGGCGCTTCTAAATATTATTTTTCCAGGCCTTGAAAGAAAAAGTGCACACGTGTGTGCATGCACAGCACACAACAATATGAAGAAATTATTGTTGTGTAAAGAAGCCTCAGGATTGTGTGTGTGAGAGAGTGAAATAAATTCAAATGAACAATCAAACTTTTTAAAATATAAAATGTATTGATTTTAAATGTATGAATATGCCATACCATATGTCTGTCTTTGTTAAAGAGTGAAAAGTGAAATATGAAAAAACAGGCATTCTTTCATTTTTGGTTTGATAATCAAAAACAAAAAACAAAATAACCAGTCAGTTTTTCATTATTTGATTTTTGATTGCCTACTGAAAATGGAAAGAATGAACGATACACGGTCCGTGTACCCTTCGATCAATTGTTTTTCCATTGACAATAAAAAATAAAAAAATGAAAAAACATTTTGTCATTTCATTATTCATTTTCATGTGCAATTCAAAAAGTACAATATATCATCGTTTTTTGCATGTTTAACTTTAAATTCGCATCCAAAAACAAACTTTTAAAAACTGTCCTGCGGACTTATTTGATTTTGATATTTGTGTTTTTTACCAAATCTGTGACCCGGAAATGGTTCTTATTGCTGATATATACAGTAAGCTAAGACCATAC
>NC_051452.1:12115576-12117964 GCF_001649575.2 Kryptolebias marmoratus | reverse complement strand
GAAAACAACTTCCGGGTCACAGATTTGGTAAAAAACACAAATATCAAAATCAAATAAGTCCGCAGGACAGTTTTTAAAAGTTTGTTTTTGGATGCGAATTTAAAGTTAAACATGCAAAAAACGATGATATATTGTACTTTTTGAATTGCACATGAAAATGAATAATGAAATGACAAAACGTTTTTTCATTTTTTTTTTTTTATTGTCAATGGAAAAACAATTGATCGAAGGGTACACGGACCATACACGTATTTTTTCTTATTGTCTGACATGAAATCAGACTAAACCTTTCCTGTTTTAGCTCAGTTTGTTAAATACCTGAATAATGTGAGAGAAAAAACTTTCTTATAAAAAACTTTAACTTTCTTCAAAATTATGTAGACTAAAATTCCTATGCCTTTAAACCATTTGGTAAAGCCAAGATGATGATGTCATGGCTTTAAAAACTTTTGATAGGTGAGCTGGCAACATTTGAGTTAATTGGAGACACACCTGTGGATTCACTTTATAGCACAACTCAAACACACTGCTTCTTTGTGTGACATCAAATGATTCCTTTCTTGCAAGGTTAATTAAAATCTGTCAAGTAATTGATGATATTTTTCTAACAGATAAACACATACATACTGTAAAATGGTCACCCATCTCCAGCCTTTTCTCATAATAAAATGTTGTAATTTTGAACTCTAACATGATCTGAACCTGCTGTGACCTCTGACCTGAACCTGAGGCCCCGGATGTGTTCTGTCCGCGTGCTGCCCCCTCTGGCAGAGTATATAAAGGTCTGAGCTGACAGTCTGACCTCAGCAAAACGTTCCAGTTGGACCTGCTGGGTGGTTCCGTCAGGTTCTGTGCTGTCAGTTGTCCGGCATCTCTGAGCACGAGAAGAAAAAGCTCGCGAGGAGATTTTTGTTTTCCTTCCATTCTATTTGATATGTTAATTAATGTGTACGCGTTGCGTGCGGTAATCAATTAAAGCAATGACGGGTGGGTAAAGTTTGGAGACCGACTGGTTGCTGTTTTAAAGACATTTGCACAAAAGTTTGGCTTAGTTTCAAATCGTCCAAGTGATAGTTTATTAATGAGTAAAAAGTCTTACCCTTTTGCTGTTTCAAACTGTGATGTCATCATAGAGCATTCCTCCATTCGAGACCAACCTCGTGATTTATAGGGATCAAACGTACCGACTGACTAATTCCAGAGAATCTTTTAATAAAACCGAATTCAGTCTAAGTTATGTGCAACACGTGCGTGCATCGCTTTATTTCTGCTTGCGGTTCCGCAGGAACTGCTGGTGCCCAGCCCGGTGTCACAAACCTGTCTGAAGAGCATATGTTTTCCACCTTCATGGGAGCTCTCTTTTTTACAGTAATCATGTCCAGGTCTAAAGACCACACTGACCAAGAATGGCAAGCAAAAACTAATTTTCTGTGAAAACTCGGTGTCAATGCTGAGAGTTGAATGGCTTTGCTGAAATTTGTTAAATAATAAATTAACTGAGTTGTTAAAACAAGCAGAGCAGGCGCTAAAATGAACAAAACAGCTGCTAAAAGTATCATAAGAAGACAAATAGTTGCAGTGCCACTCCTATGTTTTTATTTGTTTTTGCCCTTAACATTGTCTGCGGAACTGATGTGTAAATGTAGTTGCAACTCTGCTTTATTTTTGTGTTACACAGTTTCCATGGGGGTTAGACCAGTGGTTCCCAACCCTGGTCCTCAAGGAACACTATCCTGCATGTTGTCATTGTTTCCCTGCTCTTCAGCAGGTGTTCAGTGTCTGCAGAAGCCTGTTAATCACTCTCATTCAAAGCAGGGAAAAACTAAAACATGCAGGATAGTGTTCCTCGAGGACTGCAGTTGGGAATCCCTGGGTTAGATGAAGAAATTAGCATTTGAGAACCTCGGGTTTAATCAATGAGCTGCTGATTTGCTGAAATCACATTTAGGACTGCAAAGATGTCAGTTCTGAGTTGGAAATTTGATCTGCTTTGGTAACCGTTGTACTTTTAGTTGAACTGTGAAAACACTACAACCTGACAGTTCTCCTGTTGACCTTATCCCTCTGAAGTTGTTGAAAGCCCAGAAGGAAGCAGTTCAAAAGGAGCAGATAGAAAGGACTGAGGTGGAGAGGGTCCATCTGAGCATGGTGCTTCAGTTTCATCATCTCCTTACTGGCTTAAAGCACGAACATGTGCATAAAGACCTGGGGCCTCATGTACAAAGACTTGCGTGGATTTCTTACTGAAACGTGGCATAAGGTCAAATCCAGAAAACTGCGTACGCACAAAAAAATCCAGATGTATCAAACTGTGCGTATGCCGGAATCCACGCTCATTTCTTTTGTACATCACAATCAACGTGAAATTGAGCGCACATGAGAGAGTGG
>NC_051452.1:12105704-12113608 GCF_001649575.2 Kryptolebias marmoratus | reverse complement strand
CCTGTTCAGCTGCATTGTATGGGAATGTTATATACCTGGGTGACATACGAATAAGTCCATCCCACACAGCTGGCATGGCTCGGCTCAGTGTGGACTGGCACAGTCCCGATCGGTCTGCCAACTCCCTCTGAAATGCCCCTGTTGCAAGAAATCCCAGTGTGGTCAGCAGCTGCACATGGACAGGCAGCGCACGGCTCCTCGCTGTGTGGTGTTCCAAAACTGGTCGTAACTCTAAGCACAGTTGTAGAAGTACTGCCCTTGAAAGCCGAAAACGGCTGATGAGCCAGTCATCATTATGAGCCAGAAAATCCTCTCGGTCTCTAAAAACACGCTCTCTGCGTATAGCGCCATTTGCTAAATCCTCCAATAAGGCTAAAGCCATTGTTGTCAATATTTTTGCCACCACTTTGCGCATGCTTTTATATCCACTCATTTAATTGCGTCCATGTGGATAATATTTGTTAATCATGTGTTTCTGGTGTGAACAATAATCATTTTCACATCATGAACAGTTTCTCAGAATCACCTTTAAGTGTCGCCAATGGAACCAAAAGCACAGAAATGTGTGTACGCCAGCCCTGGAGTTGCCGTGGGGCTGCGCACATTTCCACGTTCATTTCAGTTTTGATACATCCGGACTTTTGCGTGGAAAATGGCGTACGCAAGGTTTTTGTGCGTACGCACTGTTGATACATGAGGCCCCTGCTGGCTGGATGCAACCATGTGTCTCACATCCCAGCTCTACAGCTGAACAACTTGACCCAGCTCGACACCCTTTTGGGTGTCAGGAGGGACAACGGAATGAGGTGAGGGTCGGTCAGTTCTTTCTGCATTTGAAGATTAGCCTGCCATGTTCACACTTAGGAGATGGAAGTCCTGTTGAGCAAGTTTTCTGTCATCATTAGCAGGATGGTGAAGTTGAAGCCTTCACCAGACACATCAACTCAGTTGACAACAACATCAAGTTTACCAGAGAAGATGCTTACGACAATAAGCTGCCTTTTTTAGACTGTCTTGTTCACATAGTAAGTGAGGACAGTCTCAACATCGAAGTTTACAGGAAACCAATCCACACAGATCAGTACCTTCTGTTTGACTCTCACCACCCTCTGGAACACAAACTCTCTGTTATCAGAACTCTACAGCATCAGGCTGAACAAGTCCCCACAAAGACAGATGGGAAGGAAAAGGAACAAAAACACACCAAAAAAGCTCTCCAAACATGTGGGTATCCCAATTGGGCTTTTGTCAAGTCAGCTAGGAAATCCACTAAACACACCACGGAACAGATCAAGGAGAGGAACAGAAGAAAAAACATTGTCATTCCTTATGTTGCTGGAGTATTTGAGAGACTCAGAAGGATTTTCTCCAAACACAACATCCCAGTACATTTTAAACCCAACAGGACTTTCAGGCAGAGGCTGGTCCACCCTAAGGACAAAACACCCAAACACAAACTGAGCGGAGTGGTGTATGCAGTTCAGTGCAGCGAAAAATGTCCAGATCCCTATATTGGAGAGACCAAACAATCTCTCCACAGATGTATGTCTCAACACAAGCGAGCCACTTCTTCTGGACAAGACTCAGCGGTTCACCTACACCTCAAGGATAAGGGACACTCCTTTGAGGACCAACATGTTCATATTTTGGACCGAGAAGACAGATGGTTTGAGAGGAGGGTAAAGGAAGCCATCTATGTCAAAAGAGAGAAACTAACATTAAACAGAGGAGGAGGTCTCAGATTTCAGCTTTCAAAAACATATAATGGAGCTTTAGGCCTGATACCCAGTCAGTTTCACTCCAATTAACACCTGCACTCATGTGACAAGAGTGGCCCATCAGTGAGTCAGACAAACAAGAACCCTAACAAGCCTCTATTGTTAGGAGAGTGAGAACAATTTGCAAGCAATCCAGCTTACATCACATCTCAGCTTTAAAAGCTCAACTCCACACGCTATTTCTGAATTGAGAAAACTCCTCGGATGAGAAGCAAAACGTCTTCTACAGAATAGAAGTCCAGTTGTTTTTGTTTTTTAACCTCTTTTGAATTGAGTCTGTAAGAATTTGGGTTTTTGCTTTGTTTTGGTCTTGTTTTATTTTTGTTTGATTTTGTTTGTCTTTTTGGTTTGCTCTGTCTTTGTCCCTCATGTTCATGTTTCATTCACTCTTCCTCGATCACTCCCTCAGTTTCTCTGCCACGCCCATCTCCACCTGCCCATGATTATCCCCACACACCTGAGTCCACTTTTCTCATCATCCTCTGTGTTTAAAACCCAGTCATTTTCTTCCATACTCTGCTGGTTCATTGTTTGTTTTGTTTCTGTGTTCCTGGTTTCCGTCTCCGTGCCCGTTCCTGTTTTCACTGCTCCGTGTCCTATGTTCTCACATTTGTTATGATTTAGTCTCTGCTGTCATGCCAGCCTTTGTTTTGTTGTTCTGTTTATTTTACTTAAATAAATTAGTTATTTAAAATGAGTCTGTGCTCAGGGATCGCCTTCATCTCGATGGAACCTGACAGAGTCAAATCGTTCAAAGATTGTTGGACAGTGTGTGGTCTCTTTTCATCGGCCACAACATCATGCATGATCATTAAATAGTTATCTGTCCTAAAAGTCATCAAGTCCAGGGATGATTTTGAACTAAAACATTTAGTCTGGTGATTTTTGAAGTGATGAGCTGTACAATAGTTATCAGTCATGAAACAAAGACTATAAAAAAAATCGGCAGAGCTCTTTGGTCTAGAGGCCAAAGGCTTATAAGATAACTCTCTCTCAACTAACATACTGGTAAGAAAGAACACTACATTAGCTTTCAGTAAACCTCTCCACTTTAGCATGACACTATTTGTTTAGTTTGTTGTTTTCTAAACTGAACTGATGTTACTCAGGGAAGAAATTTTGGGCCCTATGACAAAAAAAGTTATTGGACCACCCCCCCACCCCATGTCACCACATCTCTAGGCTCTAACTGACCCATCAAAAGGTTTTCATAACTAACCTCGCAACTGTCTTGCTTCGTGTAGTTCAACAGTATTACTAGCACAATATTTACTGCTGCAGACATAAAAAAATGTGCTATAGGCCATATTTTATAATTTCTGTATTTTCTTCTTGTAAAAATTCTGAATGAAAAATTTTCCTAACATTTTTGAGATGCACCTCTCATTCTCATCACTATTTTTCTTTCCCTTCTTCCTCCTATCTTAGAGGGCCCTGGCTCTGTAGGATATACACTATGCATATGATATATACAGTATATAAAATAAAATCTGACATATACCACTAAATGATACTTACACTATAGAACAGTACACTCACCCAAATTACCTACAGTTATGTATCACCACCTATGGTATTACATATAGTAGATATATGATTTGTGTGTGTGCCAGTGTGATAAATTGAAATATATATAAAATAAAAACAACTATAGTGAAGAAAAAACTAAGTCATTGTTAAAAGAGATCATTATAAACAGTTGTTAAATCCACATAAGGTTAAAAGAGAAGATAAGTGTTCACAACAGATTCCCCCCCCCCAAAAAAATGGTTTAAAAACACTGAACAGTTTTCTAGTTAAAAAGTTCTCTTACTATCAAGAAGTCTCTTGTGAAGAGTTGATTATCTGTAATCTACCTGATGAGTCTTTTCTGATAGATGCCATCTGTGGTAGATTAGTTTTGCCTGTTCAGGACAGGAGGGAAAACTCTTTGCCATGATGCCTCATTCCTGCTGCGCTTGTCTGAATGGAAGCATCGTGTCGGAGTATTTTCATTCATATTATCCTTCCTTCAGGCCACAACACCAGCTTCTCAAATAAATTGCCCTTAATGATAGAAATGATGAAATCTAGATTTATTGACGCCATTTAACGACCATAATTCAATCTAAATGAAAGCAGCAAACTGGATTATTTTAATATCAGCTGTAACTTGCATGTGGGCTGTGGTAGGCTACTCACTGTTTCCAACTGTCCAATCTCTAGCTCAGATAGTGTGGCAATCTGCCACTGTTACCTCTTCTGCTCCCTCGGATCTTCTCATTGGCCGGCCTCCTAATTACTCACAGCTGCAGCAGGCTCTCATCATCCAGCTCCAGAGTTCTTAAAGCAGTTGCAGAGAGCAGTTTGTCGCTGAAGCATCCAGTGCCTTGGGTAACAGTCTCAGCCAGAGAAACCAAGTCTAAAGAAATTTAGAAAGTTACTTACCTGCGTTTGTTTCTCTGTATACTTACCAGTAATCCTGTTTCTGCTCACCACCCTGCCACCTGAGAACTACTTACCTAGAGACCCTGCTGCTACTTACCTGATCCGGCTCACCTGCTGAAGAACTGCCAACTCTGTGTGCCTTCCCGAGGACCTACCTTCTGGCTCCACACCGGTACCCGCCCGCCATCTACTAACCACCTCCAGAATCATGTAAATATCAACCGACGGGATTTGGAACCACAACCGATAACCACCAACAAACTTCTCACCTGCACCTTGTAAATACTCACCTGGGATTCCTGGAACCGCACCTCCGAGCTCGCACCCTACCACCTGTCGTAAGCCTCCACGTTACACCTATAGTCAGATCAGTCTCTGTATCTCTAGCAGCTCAAAAGACTAATCTTTCTGCCCTCCTTTTCAGATCCTGTTCCCCTTCCCCTTCCTGACCCAAAATAAATCTAATTATCTTAAAACTTGTCTCCCGTGTTCTGTCAGTCTCCTGGGTACTCACGTTTGGCTAACACCAGAAATCGTGTCAGATAATAGGCTGTTTTTAAATAATTTCTTAATGATCATTATATGAAAAAATAATTTGTCAGTAATGTTTTGTTTTCTTTTTTTTTGTAATGCTTAAAAAAGCAAGAGAGACAGAAATCCCCATAGACTCACTGCTGTGATGCTAACTGGCATGTCTGCATTAATGGGGATATATAAAGTATATAGTATAAAATTCTTTCAAAATTATTAGAAAATGTTTAACACTTCATTCTGCTCAGATGTTTTTTAACTCTATGATCCTTTCAAATCTATCTATTGGAGCTACTGTCTGGTCACAGACCAACCAAACTGTACCACTGGAAAGTCTCTACAATCGGGCCTTAAAGGTTTTATATCAAAAGCCTATCAGATTTCATCACTGTCATATTCTGGCTAAATTTGGTATTTTGGATTTTTCCAATTATCTAAGTCATAACCTTTTAAAATTGATTTTTAAATGTTTAAATGGACTTGCACCAAAACCACTAAGTGATTGTATACAGAAACTGCAGGGCAGTAGTAGATCTACTAGAGCGGCATTAACTGGCAATTGTAAGGTTCCATTTCATAGGACCACTTTTGCCAAAAGTGCTCTATATGTGAGAGGATCCGCAGTTTGGAACTCTTTACCTGTCAATTTAAAGTTCGTAACCAGTTTCATTATGTTAAAAAAACAAACTCAATGATGATGATGCCTTTGTCACAAACCCTTATAGGCTATTTGAAAGCTTGAACCTGCAAGAAAATGTCTTTGAACAACTTATTTTCCTGATCAGACATGGAGCAAGAGCTCACGAAGGAGAGGAGGAAAGCTGTCACTGCAGATAATGATTGTCATTATTTAACTCTTAACCAGCCACAACTTCATTATTTCAGACAAACAATATTGCAGCAGTGAAAAATGGTGAATAAGCACAGATTGAGAAAATGTGGGGGTGTGGTGGGGTGTTAAATTCATTAAACCTGTCTGTCCGTTGTGCCGTGGCACACGGCCAGAAATCAGACATGAACTCTTAAAAGTGCAGAAGGAAGCTGCCACCAACATTAATTAAAATAAATATGTTAGTTTACCTATCAAGGAGTCTGTTTAATGCATGGGTAGACAATCCTGGTCCTCAAATGCCACAATCCTGCATGTTTTACATGTTTCTCTGCTCCAACACACCTGATTCAAGTGACCTCTAATTCATACTAATTATTAAGTCATGTAAATATAGTAATCTGTTAATTCTTTAAGGATATGTGTTGCATATCTAATTTATCTAATCTAATTTAGACTGTTTTCTTTGCTCATTAGACACCTGGAGCGTTTCGTCTCAATCGAGCATCCCACACTTACAGGGAACCTTTACCATTATGGAATCTGCTCACGGAGAATCCATATCTGTAGCTACTGTGGAGGTTCCAGCGACTCCACGCAGCCACTCCCTTTTTGCCTTCCGCCCCATGGGGAAGCCCCTTTCACATTTTAAGGCTTGGTGTTGACATTCCTCTCTATGTTGACCTCATGCACAACAAAGAGCTGATGATGACTGCATATGCCAATGATGGAGCCCCAGATCATGAGACCGCCAGCAATCTAGCAATCCTGCCCCTGTTCCAGGGAGACCAGGTGTGGCTCAGGCTGCATCGTGGTGCCATCTATGGCAGCACTTGGAAGTACAGCACCTTCTCTGGCTTCCTGGTGTACAGGATGTGGTGTTGTACAAGTCAGACCAAAATGTAGCACTAATACTTTTGAGCAATGGAAGTGGTTCCTTGTGCTTGAATTAAAGATGAGCAGTCAAGTTTGGGCTTCCTGTGTCGTTTCTGTCCTTGAATTTGGATATAGTTTGAGTTTCAGCTCATCTACAGTAGCTGAACACTTAAGCCCTGCCCACATGGAAACAGCATATTGTGAACACACAAACAAGTTTTATTGTTTCAGCCCTTCATTCACACGGAAACTGTTTTAGGAGACCCTAGACTCCTGGTCATTTTTAAAACTGGGTTGCAGAGTGAGAGAATCCTTGAACTGCACCATTGTTTTCATGTGGACAGCCTTTTTTGTGTGTGAACTTTATTTTAAATAAATATTACAGAACAGAAATCTTGCACATAAGACAATGAATAATATCAACATAGGACCGGAATGGATTCTGGGTCACGATCAATATGGCAGCTTAACTTCAGTGCTAACCAACTGTTTGAAAAAAAAATATCTGAGACCAGACAGTTTTTCTGGTCTCTCTGCCTGCCTGCTAGTCCTGCCTGCCAGAAGTATTGGATTCACAAGAGTCTTATCTGTAAATACTCACTTGTGGAAATTACGTGTATAGGAGCCATTTTTGTTTTGTGGTGTTTGAGCATAATTTGGGTTATATGTGAATTGATACACTGAACTATTTTTTTGCTTTACCACATGGGGCGGTGTGGGAAATCTATATAAGTGTCAAGGTGAATGGGCAGAGGCAGGTGTGGGGAGGTCACATGTTTTTTTTACCGCTCTTTCTTATGTGCTGGGTTTTTCTACAGCATTGCCTTTCCTTTCACACGCTGCAGTAGATCGCCACCTTGGATGTTGAATATTCACTCAGCTCATTATGTATTAAATAAATGGGAGCGTCCCCAAATGAACCTCCCAGTCTGGACATCAGGGGTGGAAATTAGCACCCGCCACCGGCCAAATGCGGGTAAATATTTGAAGTGGCGGGTGAATTTGATCAACACACACACGCCACTGTGGCGGGTTGGCAATTTGAACAGAAAAGGTGTTATTTGTCCTCCTGACATATAGGGGGCAGTAATGTGCTCGAGTTGCTGCTGTTACGTCAAGCCGCGTTCCCCCATCAGATACGGTTCCCCCTGCGTCTCCGTAAATAATGACTTATCTATTAACAGAATTGTTTAGAGGGGCAAATATTTCTCATTAAAAAACAACAAAAAAAAAACATAATTATTTTAAAAATAAAATGTGCTAATATTATCATAATACAGAGAAATAAACACAGTTAAGGAGTAGTTGGTAAATTATTTTTGTCCTATGTTTTAGAGGGGGAACCGATTATTTCAGACGGCTGAAATATTTGGTTCCCCCCTGGTAACTTTTGCAAATAAAGAACAAATGTCTCCAAATTCACAGGACTTGTTGTCCATGATGAGAGGAATAAACACAGTTAA
>NC_051452.1:12102635-12105662 GCF_001649575.2 Kryptolebias marmoratus | reverse complement strand
CACTTCCTTCATCAGAATATCCTACCTGTTAAATATAAGCGGGTAGCACAAATAGATCTATGCATTAAAAGCAGCAAGTGTCTGAAAAACATCACAACTTACATACAAAAACTTACAAAAGCACCAAAAAAACTTAAAAAACACTCCACAGAAATAAATTTTACTTGTCTGAATTTTTTTATGTACAGATATGTATCTTTTAATGGTTTAAAATAAAAAAAAATAAAATAAGAAAAGTCTAGTTATTTCCATGCAGTGTCCAGAAAGAGGTGTTGTTCAGCTTGTAGGGCAGCACAACTGCTTCCACCCACCTCCATCATCATATGAAATTACTTTTTGTCACAACAAAAAATAGTGGCTGGTAAAATATAACCACTTACCTCACCTTCTTTCAGAGTCCTTCCTGGAGAGTTCCCCTCACTGGAAATAAAATCACTTACCTTTAAACCCTCAGTCTGTTTTCGTCTTCTCGCCTACGACTTCACTCATTTATGATAACCGAAAGCTTTGGCTCTGCCCCAGCTCGTCGCCCGGACCTTATCTGGCCTCGGTTCCCAGCTGTGATGTCATACTGGAATAAGGCTGCAGTTGGGCATGCCAAGTTGAAGGCACCTGTTTTGACCTTTGCTTCGATCACCAGAATGGAAGGGTTTACTGAACAGAGTTTTCACTCGGTTCCCACAAGCCTTGCGGAGGCGTTTGGGGCAAAGACGTCCAGGCTCGGCCAGTACCTGTCCCTCCAACAAAGTTATACCAGCTGGTCAAAAAATTTTCTGATCGAGCCCATCAGTGTGCCTTCCAGTCGGCCGCGGCAACCAACAATGTCGCCTTGATGGCTTTTGGCATCTCAAAGAGGCTGGAGGGAACAGACCTGCCAGAGGAGCTGAAGAGCTCCCTGTGCAAGGCCGCAGACGCCATCATCAATATATGTGCCACCTCGGCAGTGTGTTCATCCAGCATCACTGCCTGATTAATCATGATCCAGAGAACCAACTGGCTCCGCCTCTTGCTATCGATGCCCAAAAAGCTGCAGAAGGACCAGCTAAAAGGGCCTCACCTCAGATGCGCTGCCTGGAGCCAACTTCCAGACCATTCTTCAGAAATCACAGAGGACCGAAGAGGTCTTAAAGACAGTCCATCACCTGGTGTCACCACAGCCCGACTTCTGCTTCTCCTGCCGCTGGAGGGACTGCCATGGCCAGCGCCAGCAGCAGAGGTGCTCCATAGCTGCTGCAGCAGCTTCCTGCCCCACCTGCTCCTCCAGCAACCCCCTCCACCATGCAGCAAACATTTCTTCCAGGTGCGGCAACCAGTAACCCAGCGCTTCCCCAAAAACTGTCAGCAGGCACCGCCCTGAACCGGCCAGTCGCAGGGTCCACAGAAGAGGCAACCCAGGAAATGACTCCTTGGGGGGGGGATGTGTGTGTTTTTGATGTTAAAAAATGTTTTGAAGTAAAACAAAAGCAAATCTCAAAGGGCAAAATTCCAGCAGATTCCAGCCTGCCTGTCAGATCAACTGATCTCACAGCAGCCTCTCCTCACACATTCCCCATACAGAACGAGCCAGTAACCTTTAAACAGCTGTTCAGGAGACACCGCAGCTCGGCAAGTTTCACAAAGCACTCCTCTGTCTGGGATGTGATTCTTCTCAGCAGACTGAGTCCAGGAAAATCTCTGGTTTTCAGTCCAAGCCTGTATTGTTTTCAGCTGCTTCTTTTCTTCACTTACCGCACAGCAGGAGTGAAGGCTCGTTTCCACGGCAGCAGCTCAGCCTTCTCTGAAATGGTGTCTCTTCAAAAAATTGTTCATGCTCCCTCTCAATGCGCGCAGGTTCACCTCAGTCCTGACGTGAGCCAGCAGTCTGAGCGATGCATAGAGGCTAACAGACAGCCCTTTCCATCTGAGCCCCCCATGGGTACCCCTGGAAGGTCTCCAAGGCAGGTGATGGTGGCAGGGGATTTAACTTGGCTGATGTGTCACAGTCTGCTGTTCCTGCCACACCCTCTGCTCACAGATCCCAACTCTCAGTAAATTTCCACAGCCTCTCTGCCCATGCCACGCCTCCTGGTTCCACACCTCCAGTAATTAGACTCATCATTTCCACCTGGTTTCCACAGTACTTAAGCTCACTCCCCACACCAAGCCGGTGCCAGATTATTAAACGGTTTTCACCCAGTAAATGTCCAGCGATTCCTCACAGTCCATGCCTGCCTTGATACCCTCGACCCCACGCCTGACTCTCAACTCTCGTCTCTCACCTGCCCCTTATCGGATACTGCCTCGGACTGGGATACCTGGTAATCAACCTCTCGTCTTCACTCTAGACTTCGCCTTCTGGAATTTACCTTTTTGGATCTGGTTACAACTTTAAATAGTCAACGTAACCAGCTTGAGGTTAGAGCCTGTGGCTAAGAGTCTAACCAGAGAGGTTTGATGCTCCAGCGATGGTCTGGACTCAGCCGGAGGCTTAAATGCCGGATCAGCTCATTAGTGGAATCAGGAGCAGCTGTGGAAGGAAGGGTTAGTGGTGCCGCCCAAAGGCGGAGCTAACTCCAGATCCTCACACTCTCTTGCTCCATGCATGTTCTCCAAATTTTTGGAGACGGCTCCACAGCCACTTTATTAACATGCATTATTATGTTTATCCTAGCATTTTTTATGTTGGCTGTTTAGCAGGCCTTTGGTACTATTAGTTAGCCATGTTGTACCTTTAGTTTAGCATTACCATGTTTCAGTTTATGTTACCTAATTTAGCCTTCCTGTACATTTAGTTTTGTTTAGTTTATCTTGGCTCATACACTCCTGATCAAAATCTTAAGACCAGTCAAAAAATTGCAAGAATTTGCATTTTGGACTATTGGATCTTAAGAAGGTTCTAAGTACAGCTTCACAATATTAAAAGAAGAAATCAGTGTAAGAGACAAAAACTTTTGAGCGGGGAATTAATTAAAAACTGCATTTACACTCAAACATGATTTTTTTCAGCTGATCAAAAGTTTAAGACCATAGCTCAAAAACCCCCCCAAA
>NC_051452.1:12094997-12102535 GCF_001649575.2 Kryptolebias marmoratus | reverse complement strand
TTTTTTTTTCTACGTTCGCTATCTGTCTAGCTCAGGCTAGTACACGTCTGTGTGAGGACAGAATAGTTACATTGTTAGAGTTTGTAACTTATGTTGTTTCTATTCACAGCAGCAAGTCTGTTATCCCAGCCCTTCTTTCACCAGAAATTATTTTCCTCTCTGGTGCACTGCTGCGCATGGAGCGCATCATTCTGCATACAGAAGGGTGAGTAATGAAATGTGTTATATGTGAGTGGATGCTTCATGTTTTTGTGTTTTGATGGACCCAGTGAGGTATAGACTACATCCTGCTTTGCCTTTAACCTGCTTTAAAGGGCGAAGCCTATACGAAAAAGAATGCTGGTTACATACTGTAACCCCAGATTCTGACTATAGGCACAGCTCTGGGCCTCACTCGTTCCTAAATGGCTGAAGAAAAAAGCTATTTGGGAACTGACTGTCCACTCTCACTGTAATTTATACAAACCAGGGTGGGGCCCACACAACAGGTGGGCATGGAATAAAGTTTTCAGTCCTGTGCTGCACACAAAGTAATAAACTCACTAGTGATAGCCTTAAACGGCTGCGCCTATAGTCATAAAATATGGGGCTACAGTACATAACCAATGTGCATCCACACAAATTGATTGTAGATACGTAAAGAAGTGTCATGGGGAAATTGCTCATAATATGGCATGGGATCATTTAGGTGATGTACCATTTAGGTACATCAACAGGGGGACTGTTAGATTTGTCCTAAAATAAAGGTAAGTACTAAGAAGAAACAGAGGAAAACCAGTTGCTCAGCTGCCTTTATCGGCTGTGTCATGGCCTGCCATATCATGAGCAGTTTACTGATGGCTGCCTCATGCTTACACGTAAAGATAGCCTTACACCCACAGAATCACTTGCTTGAACCAGTTAAAACCAGTTTTTTTGGCGACACATAGTAAGATTACTGATATCACGATCAGGTGGCGCTGCGGCCCTCTGTGTTGGGCGAAACCTAGGACCTATATGAGTCAAAGATTCCTTTGTTTGGGGCTTCTCACTGCTCCATCAAAAAGATGTTGTAGACAGAAGTTCCAGTGCTGGCCTTGTAATAATTTTCTGGCTTATTAGAATAAATAGTTCAACTCTAGTTCTTTTTTAGTGTCATCTTTTTGTAGTGTCAATTGTCTGAGTTCTCCATCCTCTGGTATAAAAGGACCAGAAGTGAGCCAAGCCAACCGTGATGTAGCTTCAAGTGAATGTCAGTTACATGTATGCAAACACTGCCTCACTGTTTATCAGCAATTAGTCAAATGTATGAAAACTTTGTTGTATTCCTAAAACAACAAACTTCAACTAGAACTCTGAATAACTCCACTACAGTCAAGTAGAATCCTCAGTTGATAAAAATCCAAACCGTTTGTATTCTCAAACGTAAGTGCATTTGAATTGTTAGATGGTAATAGGTTAGGACTAGTTCTTTTAGGTATTAGCAGCAAACAAGATGGTTTATCGTCAGGATACAGGGAGGAGGACAAAGAGGCTTCCACTTGAGTAACAGTTGAAGTCAACTGGTTTATTTCACATCAATGCTCAGTGTTGCCAGCAGTCTGCAATAACAATACTTATTTTTAGTTTGAATACATGACTGAATATTTCAATTTTTGGACTAAAACTCAAGCTTTCAATTTCAAGTTTTAGTTTTTCAATTGAAATTTCTTTTTTCAAATTAACAAAAAAATTGGCCACAATTTAGCTCCATACAATTGAAGCAGAAGTATCATGCAGTGTTTTGATGGCTGTGTCAACACGCCAAAAATCATGTGACAGCTCCTAAATGAGGCATTGTTCTTTCTGGTGTCTCTGGCTTGTGCTTTGCTTGACTCTGATCTTGTCTGCTTCTGCTTAAGATTGAAGCTTGTTTGGGAGGCTAGGTGCTCCCTTATGTGATCTTTTTTTTTTTTTTCTCTTCCCCTTTTGGGTTACTTGGATTTACGATAGATTGACTTGTTTGAACATTTTGTAATTTAATTTGCGCTGACCCTAACCCTAACCCTAACCCTTGAATTTGTTAGTCCTTTTCTTTTGTTTTAATTGGGTTAAATTGTATTGTGTTTTGGTTTTGTGGACTCCTTTTTTGTAATAAATCACTTATGCTCCACTTGTTTCTCTGGACGCATCTTTATGTTGCACCCCTTGAACCCCTAGACCACATGGGGGGGTCGTAACATAAGTGGGGGCTCGTCCGGGAATTACTCGTTAAGAGGATCCCTGTGTCCAGAGTTACTACTTTAGGGTGTCTATATTCAGCAACCATGTCAGTATCATTTAGTTTGGAGCACTTTTTAGCCGACCCCTCCCTTGAGCTTATAGATAGCTACCGCAAGAGTGAATTGCTGCAAATTGTGGAGCACTTTAAGCTGCAGGTCCCAAAACAGGTCCTTAAAGGTGACCTAAAGGCTATGTTAGTGGATAAATTGGTGGAGATTGGGGTGATCAGGAAGCCTGATCTGCCTGAGGCTGCTGCAGGGCCAAGCCAAAAGGTCTTGTCTCTGGAGGACCTCAAAGATGGTCCTAGTGTGGAGACAGCAGGGAGTGACTGGGGAAAAACACCTCGTACACTCCCTCGCTATGATCCACTGTCTTCTGTGAGTTCAGAAGGACGAGAGGGAGTTCGTTTGAAAGTGCGGTTGGCACGTCTCCAGTTGGAGGCTGAGGAAAAGGCCCAGGACAGAAAAGCTCAGCTGGAGCTTGAGATCAGGAGGCTGGAAATAGAGGCCGATAAAGCTATACATCTGTGCAAACTTGAGCTGGAGGGTCAGACTCAAGTGTCCTCTGCCCCTGTCATACCAGGTTCCACCTCCATGTCTGCTATGCCATTTGACATCAGTAAGTGTATTTCTTTAGTACCTGCTTTCAGAGAATCTGAGGTTGATTCATATTTTGCAGCATTTGAACGCATTGCTGGTGCTTTACAATGGCCTAGGGAAACCTGGCCTCTCTTGTAACAATGCGAGTTCTCTGGTAAAGCTCGAGAGGTGTTGGCAGCGCTTCCTTTAAAGGATAGCTTAGATTATGATCTGATTAAAGCTGCTGTCTTACAAGCGTATGAGTTGGTCCCAGAAGCTTATAGACAGAAGTTTCGACAGAAAAAGAAAACTGCAGGACAAACACATGTTGAGTTTGCCAGAGAGAAAGGCATTCTCTTTGATAAGTGGTGTGCTGCATCCAAGGTCAACAATTATGACACTTTACATGAGCTAATATGATTGGAAGACTTTAAGAAGTGCATTCCTGATCAGGTGATGTTGTATTTGAATGAACAGAAGGTGACCACTCTTGCATCTGCTGCTGTTCTTGCTGATGAGTATGTGCTTACCCGTAAGTCATCCTTCATTGTAAATGAAAAGTTACATGTTAGTTCTGTGCTGCATACCCCGCTGGTTAAAACTACAGTTCCAAAAGAAAGCTGTGAATGTTTCTACTGTCACAAACCTGGATGTCATCGCTCATTGTTTGGCTTTAAAACGCAAAACATCACCAAATTCTACACCAACTAAAGGTGTTGGTTTTGTGAAAAAAGAACCCCATAATAAGAGCACTGGTTGTGGTGACAAAGTACCTGATCCTTGTTTTGAACCGTTCATTTTTGACGGCTTAATCTCACTGACACCTGATCCCTCTGATTTAAAGGCAGTATGCATCCTGAGAGACACTGGAGGTTCCCAGTCAGTCATTCTTTCAAATGTCTTACATTTCTCGCCTGAGAGTGCATGTGGTTTCAATTATGTTCTGAGGGGGATAGAGATGGGCTACGCTCCAAGACCAGTCCACAGAGTTTACATAAAATCTAAACTTGTGACAGGATTTTTCCCAATTGCTGTCTGCCCAGATTTACCCATAGATGGTGTGGCCATGCTGAAGGGGAATGACATTGCTGGAGGTTTAGTACTCCCAATTCTGGAGGTTTTAGACAATCCCTTAAATCAGTCAACCCCAGACTTTTCTTCAGACCCTGGGCTGTACCCAGCTTGTGTGGTTACCCGTGCACAGGCACTCAAAGAACCTAATGTTTCCATTTATGATGCTGTTTTGATGTCTCCATTTTATAGTGGGAGTGAGGTGCAAACTGAAAGTAACAGCATTTCATTACTTCCAGATCTGGTGGAGCTGAAGGAACCTGGTCCACTCTGTGAGAAAGCATCCATCCCCCTGACTTGACAACATTTGTCATCTGCTCAACAAGATGATAAAACATTGCAACAATGTTTCAAGAATGTGGTAAGTGCTGAACAAGCCAATAAAGTGAAACAAGCTTATATTGTGGAACAGGGTATCTTAATGGTCTTCATCAGCTGCAAGAAACTCAGACTGGGGTAAAGTAAAACAGATTGTAATTCCAACCACATATAGACAGAAAATTCTGTCTCTGGCTCATGAACGCCAGTGGTCTGGCCATTTAGGTGTTACTAAGACATACCAACTTCTGTTAAAGCACCTTTTCTGGCCTGGTATGAAACGTGACGTTTCAAAGTTCTGTCGGAGTTGTCATGTGTGCTGGCAAACCAAATCAGGTCATACCCCCTGCTCCATTGTGCCCTATTCCAGTGATAGACCAACCATTTGACCTGTGTTGGACCTTTACCCAGAACAGTGTGGAACACGTTTCTCTGAAGCCATCCCTTTGTCAGAGCTTTAACCACAGATTTTGCTGTAATTTTATTCAAAGTTCTTTTCTGTGTTTGGTTTACCAAAAACACTACAAACCAATCAAGGAACAAATTTTCAATCAAAGTTGTTCAAACAGGTGGCTAAAACCTTAAACATTAAGCACGTTGTTTCATCTGCTTACCATCCAGAGTCCCAAGGTGCTTTGGAACGATGGCATCAGACCTTAAAGTCAATGTTACGCAAGTACTGTCTGGAAACTGAAAAAAGTTGGAATGAGGGTGTAGCGGCTAAAATCCTATATTTTGCTCTACTGGTTGCTGTTCTTCCTGGTGGGTCTTGGTTGCACATGCGCTTAATTAAACTTGCTATGCAGATCTTCCTTGTTGACTTATAAATCATAAAGCCATTTATTTTCTTTAAAGCATCCATTCATCTTGCCATTTTCCATCAGCACGAAACATCCACATAAACTCTCATATTAAGCACAGTAGGAAACCGTTTGCCTCTTACCATTAGCAACACCTGAGTAGAAACACACCTGACCTTAAATACCCCATCCCAGCAGTACACCAAATGAAATACACCCCCTAGTGGAGAAAAACAAACAAGAAACAGATAAATGGTTCCTACAGAGAGGGGTTCCTTTTGTATTGTTTGCTGCTAGAGAGGCTGTTCAGGAATCCCTTGGTTTCAGTCCAGCAGAACCAATATTTGGTCACACACCCCGTGGCTCTTAAAAGAAACTTTCTTGATTCCTGCAGAAGGTTCTAAGAAAAGTGTGACTACGTATGAGCAAGCCTTTTGTGAGCGCCTGTGTCAAGCTATTGCTCTAGCTAAGAAGCATCTAGCTGACTCTGTGGCGGGACTCTGTTATGACTCCAACAAAAATGATCAGTCATTGCCGTAGTTCAACTTAAAGTGTTTATTGTGCTCACCCTCAGGTGAAAAAAAGGTGGACAACAGTGCTTCATATTTACAGTGGATATCCAGGCAGGTTAAAAATAAAGAACAAAAAGATCAGCATTACCTCCAGAGCAGCTCAAAACGTCCATCACCTTCAGTGTGACCTGTTAGGAGTCTCAACTCAGACTGACTACCTGTGGTGCAGAGCCCACTTTTATAGTCACAGGCTCCACCCACAAGAGAACACCACTACACAAACATCTCTAAACAAATACTTGTAACCAGGGGTGGAAATTAAATTTTTTTTACCAGCCACTCAAATATTTTACCAGCCACTATTTTTTGTTGTGACAAAAAGTAATTTCATATGATGATGATGATGATGGAGGTGGGTGGAAGCAGTTGTGGTGCCCTAACTAGACTTTTCTTTTTTTATTTTTTTTATTTTNAATAACTTTCCCTAACATCCAAGATCCTCGAGGTGTTGTGGAGTCCATAACCACAACAACATCTCCAGGTATGAAACACCTTTTCTTTTTTATCCATTTTTGTCGTTCTTGTAATAATGGTAAATACTCTCGAATCCAGCGTTTCCAAAAGAGATCTGAAATGTATTGGATTTGTTTCCACCTTCTTTTAGCATAAAGATCCTTTTTGTTAAAAAGTCCTGGAGGGAGAGATGGTTTTCCTTTCATGAGGAGCAAATGGTTGGGTGTTAATGCCTCTAGATCATTGGGGTCCTCTGATAACTTTGTGATGGGACGATCATTTAGTATTGCCTCAGCTTCACAAAGTAAAGTGTGAAATCCTTCATCGTCCAACATTTGTTGATGGAGAACTGAGTGTAGAACCTTTCTGATTATTCGTATGAGGCGCTCCCAAACACCGCCACAATGTGATTCTGATGGGGGGTTAAAACTCCATTTGATTCCTTTGAGAGACATTGCCTTCTCAGTTTTTTCATTATTTACAGAGGCTATAGCTTCCTGCAGCTCTCTTTCTGCTCCTACGAAATTTGTGCCATTATCTGATCTCATGTGTAAAACTTGTCCTCTTCGAGAGATAAATCTCTGCAGTGCATTAATGCACGAGTCAGTATCCAAAGAGTAAGCCACTTCAAGGTGCACGGCCCTGCTTGTCATGCAAGTAAACACTACTCCGTAGCGTTTTACAACACTGTGCCCCCTTTTCACATCAATAGGCCCAAAATAATCTACATATGTGAATGGTGGCAGATCAGGAACTACTCTTTCTTCTGGCAAGTCTGCCATTTGTTGTTGACCAGTTTTTCCTCCATATAGCCTGCAGAATAAACATGTCGCTATGACCTTTTTCACAGCTGAAACCCCATTTGTTATCCAAAATTTTCTTCTTACAACTGAGAGGACATGATTTCTACCTCCGTGACCAAGCTGCAAGTGGACATGACGGAGGATAAGGTTGGAGATGTGCTGGTCTTTTGCCAGAATGCTTGATGTTCTCAGGGATGGCTGCTCTACTCAGCCGGCTTCCAACACGCGGAAGCCCATCCTGTAGCACAGGGTTTAGTTTGTAAATCTGGCTACTTCTAGGTATTTCTGAGTTGCAGGATGATAATGTAGCAAACTCATTAGGGAATCTTTCCCTTTGGCAAAAGGAAATTATAGCCATCTCAGCTTCTGTGAGATCATCTAGAGACAGACTTTGATTTCCCAGTGACGTTTTGAGGGTTTGCATTTCCTTTGTCAATTTCAACATTGGTGTTTCAGTCATAACTGCATTGGCCAGTTGCAATTCCTTTTTCTTTTTACTTAGTTTCAACAGAACTCCTTTTAGTTTGATGAACCAAGCAACTGCTGACTTTAATTTTTGCCAGTCTGAGAAGAATGCTATTAACTGAGAAGTGGCATTCGAGCTGATGACTGTTGCATTGATTAAGGTGTGCCTTATTTCTGGGTCATCAGTAGTCATACTGAGATCCATAGGAGACTTTGGCCACATCTCTTCAGGTTCCC
>NC_051452.1:12091670-12094897 GCF_001649575.2 Kryptolebias marmoratus | reverse complement strand
TTAGCAACAAAAGTTTGAAACCTTTTGTCTTCATTTTTTATGTATTTTAAAACTGATGTGCTGTCAGTCCAAAAGCAGGCCTTTTCTAATGGCAGCTGAATCTCTGCCTGAAGCATCTTATTCAGTCTAACAGCCATAACAGCAGCTGTGAGCTCCAAGCGTGGAATAGTAATAGGCTTGAGCGGAGCTACCTTGGCTTTGCCAAACAAGAATGATACATGGACCCTCTTGTTGATGTTCTGCATTTTAATATATGTAGCTGTACCATACCCACTCTCACTTGCATCAGAGAAATGGTGCAGCTGAGCACTAACCACTTCCCCAAAGCCTTCAGGTTTGATGCATCTACTGACGTGGAACTCAGCTAATTTCTCTAAGTCTTTCAGCTACCTGTTCCACGTTTTTTGAAAGGCTGGAGGTATAGGGTCATCCCAGCCCCATTTCATCCTGCATAGCTCCTGTAACAGCAGCTTGGCAGGGAGTATGAGGGGTGCTAGGAATCCTAGCGGATCATAAATGGAACTGATGATTGACAACATACCTCTTTTAGTGGGAGGCTTTTCTTTGATTTTCAGCTTGAACTTAAAACTGTCTGTCTCAGTGCACCATTGTAAACCTAATGCTCTGTCCACAGGTAGCTCGTCACTGTCCAAGTTCAGCTCACAAAGAGTCTGGGACCTAAGCTCCCCTGGGATACATTGGAGCACTTTTCGGCTGTTACTAATCCATTGGGTTAGAGTAAACCCTCCTCTGCTGCAAATAGATATGAGATCTTTAGCCATGGTAACTGCACCTTCTTCTGATGGCAAACTCTTTTAAAGGTCATCCATATAAAAGTTTTTGTTGACCGTTAATACAACATCTGCTGAGAAATCAGACTGGTTATCCTCAGCAGTTTTTCTGAGAGCAAAACAAGCACAGCTAGGTGAAGAAACTGCACCAAATAAGTGGACAGTCATACGGTATTCCTCAAGGTCTTGTTCTAGATTACCTTGAGGCCACCACATGAAACGTAGAAAGTCCACATGCTCTTCGGATACCTTAACCTGATGGAACATGGATTTTATGTCTGCCATTAACGGCACATGTTCCTGCCGAAACCTCACTAAAACCCCTACTAATGAGCTGGTTAAGTTTGGACCCTGTAAAAGCTGACTGTTGAGCGAGACGCCTTTATACTCTGCTCCACAATCAAACACCACCCGCAGCTTATGTTTTTGTGGATGGTATACACCATGATGTGGTATATACCACACTTTGCCTTTTGCTGTTGTCAGTTGATGTTGCGGAACCCTATCTGCATGTCCGCTATTAATGGCATTAGTCATGAAGTTTGTGTACTCCTGATGAAAACTTCTGTTTTTTTTAAATTTCCTTTTCAAACCAAGGATGCGCTGCAGAGCTATGGAAATGTTGCTTGGCATAAAGACGTCTTCCTTTCTAAAGGGCAACTTCAATTTATAATGTCCATTCTCTAACTGTGCAGAGCTTTCCATCATGTCTATGAATTTTTGTTCCTCTCTTGACATTTCCTCTTGCTCTGTAAATGACTTCTCAGTAAAGTCATAATTGTACTGGCTGGTTAAAAGCTCCTCAATCCTGTCAACTGTAGTTCTGTTGACATGAACTGAGGGGTAGCCACTTTCACCATCCCTGTAATCTTCTGCTGAACCATTTACAACCCATCCTAGCAAGCTTCTGATTGCATCTGATTTACCATTTAGCATTAATGTTGGGCCAGCTATTGACCTTTTCCATGTAGGCTGCAGTAATATTAAATTCATTGCCAAAATGTTCTTTGAGGAGCATATCCTCTTTCTGCAGTCATGTGAAGACAACTGCGTATGAGGTCTCTTGGTTGCCCCCTTGTGTACTGTTCAAGGTAGTACAAGCAGTCTCCTTTACAATTGGTTTTTGCTTCCACACACTGTTCAAAGGCTTTCATAAAGAAGTTAAACTGTAGAGGATCCCCGTCATAGATGGGAATTTCTCGACGTGGTAGTAACTGACTGGATTGCATTTGAACCAGAAGAGCTGTTGTGTCATTCTGTTGTTTCAATACACTGTAGAGGTCTCCAGCAAGTTGATTTGAATTTGTTGGAAGCAGAGTGTTTTGAGTGGTGGTATTGGTTTCTGGTAAAATAACAGAAGATTTAAAGGCTTGGGCAACAGGGGGAGCCAATTGCGACACTGTGTTCAGACCCACGCCATCCACTTGAGCTGGGATATGCCTTTCATAGGCTGATATTAGATCTGATACAACCTCATTAGCCAACAGCAGTCCAGCTTCCTCATGAAACCCTTGTGAAGTCTTGGTATTACGCTGTGTAGCTTGCAAAATGACAAAAGTAGATTTTACCTTGGGTCTAGCACCTTTTCTAACATAGGAGTCCATTCCGTCAGAATACTTTGATGTAATGCTGCCTTTAGTGCTACCCTCAAGCACTACTAGCTTGGCATTAGCAGCAGCTATTTTGGTGTTCAACTCAAGTTGTTCCTTTTTTTTCTTTATCAAATATTCCTGCTCCTCCAGGGCGTGCTTTTCCTTTAAAGCAGCTGCACATGCCAAAAATGCAGCCCTTTCTGCTTCTGCCTTAAGTTGTTCTGAATGTGCTGAAGATTTGCTGCTTGAGGAGAAACTACTCATAGAAGAACCTTTTTGACTCCCAGTTCTCCTGGAAGCTCTTAATGAAACATTTAAAATGCTGTCATGAGGTTCAATCTGCAGTTCCTCCTCCATCACACCACCACTGGCAGCCTTGGGTTCAGCCTCATTATTATTTTTACTCCCATTTTGTTGAATATCGTCGACCACCATAGTTGAGCAACCTTGAGCTTCAGCCAACCATTTATGAGTTGCAGCAACAAAATCATGCACACTCAACATTTTAGCTTGAAACCATATCTCATGCTTTTGTGCTTCATCAACAGGCAATAAACCCAACAAACCCTCATGCAACTTGCGTGTTTCTTCAGACAACCACAAAAACCTTTCAAATTCATCCTTAATGTCATTTACACACCCTTTGTCATTTTTTAACACAGTAATAGTTTGTCTTAATTTTGTAAGCTTATTTAACTTAGCTTTTCTGTCACTTTCTAGATTACTTATCTTCATCAACAAAGCTTTGGCTGTTAATTTCACTTCCCTTTTATCAATCTGCCTCTGGACCCTTTCCTCTCCCCCCACACAGTCATTTTGACCAACTTGATCCATATCCTTTTGT
>NC_051452.1:12068142-12089708 GCF_001649575.2 Kryptolebias marmoratus | reverse complement strand
GTGTTTAACTTTCGGTTCTTCCCTCGACTACTCTTGAAAAACAGAAAATAAAATAGCTTCTCATCACAACACCTAATTGGTGTTAGACTGCATGTAATCTGTAGTGGATCGAGTGCATCATATGGGTTTGTAGTGAACTGTTGTAATATTTTTATTATTCAGGCGGTTTTCTCCGCCTGAAGTGGTATTTCGCTTTTATCTAAATAACATTTGGGTTGAATGTTATTTAGATCATTCATTTTCCAACAACAACCAGTTAATTTACCAACAAGTCTTTAACTGTGTTTATTCCTCTCATCATGGACAACAAGTCCTGTGAATTTGGAGACATTTTTCTTTTTTTGCAAAAGTTACCAGGGGGAACCAAATATTTCAGCCGTCTGAAATAATCGGTTTCCCCTCTAAAAACACAAAGTTGGACCTTCTTAAGGGCTATTGGCAAGTCCCCTTGACTGAAAGGGCTTCCAACATTTCAGCCTTTGTGACCCCAGATGACTTTTTGCAGTACTCTGTTATGGCGTTTGGTATGTGTAACGCTCCAGCTATTTTTCAGAGGCTGATACAGTCTCAAACTGTATCAGCATCTCAAACTGCAGTGCTTATTTGGACGACCTGGTGGTGTATACAGAAACCTGGCAGGAACATTTGCAAACACTTTATCAAGTATTTCACAGATTAGCCCAAGCTTCCTTGACTCTTAACCTGGCAATGTGTGAATTTGGCAAGGCCACTGTGACGTATTTAGGCAGAGAGGTGGGACAAGGCCAAGTGCGTCCCCTTAATTCTAAAGTAGTGGCTATTAATGATTATCCCACACCCAAAACGCGTCGTGAGCTGCGTAGATTTCTGGGCATGGTTGGCTATTACCGGAACTTTTGCAGAAACTTCTCCTCAGTAGTTCAACCATTAACCAATCTACTTAGCCCAAAGATTGAACTAAAATTCAGTTATTAACTTAACACTCGGAGCATCAACGTTTAGGACTGCAAAACAGGAACGCAGCTTACATGCTACAAATTGAACCGGAAATAATAGCTCTCCCTCCGGTCTGACAATGTAACACACAGAACTTAAGCCTACGTCACTCCCTGATAATAGTTAAACCAGTATTCCAAAAGAGTAAGTAAGAAAAATTTATTTGTATAGCACATTTCAGCAGTAAGGCATTCAAAGTGCTTTACATAATAAAGAAGAGAGAGAGCAAAAAATAATGTCCGAGCCTTTTATACATAAATAGTGATGGTCCCGACGTGATGAGGCTTTGAAGTGTGTCAAGAACCCCTGTAAGTCTTTTAGTGAAGCGCATCGTTTGGCACTTAAAGGGGACCTATTATACTTGAGATTTTACCTGATCAGTTCTGCCTGTTTTGAGCTCATTTCAGAATGAGCAGTTTTAGGGCTACATCATTTTTATGCAAATAAGCTGCTATTGGCCACACACCCCAACTCAGTGTCCCATCTCAAAACCTAAAAACTCTCTGAAGGATTACACGGTGCAGATCTGACACACATTTAGATGGTTATTGGTTCAAACAAAGAAGATTCTGACTTTGGGAGTCCAAACCGACATTTGTCAAGTCGGACAGCAGTAATCAGTGGGTCCAAACCTGTAATATGTCCGGACGGCCACCTGGTAAAGATCTGTTTTTTTTCCAACTTTTCTTCTCTTTTATTGTTATTGTTTCTGGGACAGCTGAGCTGTTCAAACTACAACTTTCTTTGGTAATATCATGGGGACATTGCCATCAATAATAAAATGAAGCCACACAGCTCTGTTCTCCATAACTGGGAGAACATGCATGGACACTTTCTATATTACATCCAACAACAGAATGTTTTCCTTTTCCAGCAGACATTGTTCAGCAGTAAAACCAGCAGAACAAAGGTGATGGTCTTCTTGTAATGAAGTGGGTGGAGCTTCACTCGGGTTGCTAGGTGCGGGGCTGGGCTCGGCTTGGGGTTGCTAGGTAACAAGGATTGTGTTGCAACAATCCTGAGGTTTTTGAAACAGGTCGTTTTGCAGACACCAGAAAACATTTACTTATTGTCAAAACATGGCTGGGTGTTTTTTTTTTATGTGCTTGGACTGTTTCTAGAGGCAGTAGATACCCAAATGGAAGTACAAATATGTAAAAAGTGAATTTTGCAAAATGAGTCCCTTTTAAGGATAAATGGTGTCACTGATGACGTATGAAGCCTCACTAGTTCAGGAAAGGATTTTAATTTTGGTGCTCTTCATTTCTTTTTCTTTTTTTATTCCAAATTGAGCTGTTTGTTGTGTGCCAAGGAACTGGGGAACAACAACAACATATCTGTGCTGCAGCATTTTCCTGCTTGTCATAAAAATGATTAAAAATACCACTGGACGAAGCCAAGGGAGGTATGCTCATTCTTCATATTTGTTAAGCAACCATGATAATGACATTGTGGACATGGAGGAGGCTTTCGACCATGTCCCTCAGGGAATCCTGTGGGGGGTACTCCGAGAGTATGGGGTAACCCTTTAATATGGGCTGTTAGGTCCCTATATAACCAGTGTCAGAGCTTGGTCCGCATTGCCGGCAGTAAGTCGGATTCGTTTCCAGTGAGTTTCCCTTTGTCACTGATTCTGTTCATACCATTTATGGACAGAATTTCTATGCGCAGCCAAGGTGTTGAGGGGATCCGTTTTGGTGACCTTAGGATTGCGTCTCTGGTTTTTGCTTCATCAGACCGTGATCTACAGCTTTCACTGGAGCGGTTCGCAGCCGAGTGTGAAGCGGTGTGGAGGAATTTAAGTATCTCGGGGTCTTATTCACGAATGAGGGAAAAATGGAGTGGGAGATCGATAGGCGGATTGGTGCAGCATCTGCAGTGAAGCGGGCACTGTACTGGTCTGTCGTGGTGAAGAGAGAGCTGAGTCAAAAGGCGAAGCCCTCGATTTACCAGTCGATCTACGTTCCTACCCTCATCTATGGTCACGAGCTTTGGGTAGTGACCGAAAGAATGAGATCGCGAATACAAGCAGCTGAAATGAGTTTTCTCCGCAGGGTGTCTGGGCTCTCCCTTAGAGATAGGGTGAGAAGCTCGGTCATCTGGGAGGGACTCAGAGTAGAGCCGCTGCTTCTCCACATCGAGAGGAGCCAGTTGAGGTGGCTCAGGCATTTGATTAGGATGCCTCCTGGACGACTCCCTGGTGAGGTGTCCCAGGCAAGTCCCGCCGGGAGGAGGCCCAGAGGAAGACCCAGGACACGCTGGAGGGACTATGTTTCTCGGCTGGCATGGGAACGCCTTGGAATTCCCCCGGAGGAGCTGGCCCAAGTGGCTGGAGAGAAGGAAGTCTGGGTCTCCCTGCTTAGGCTGCTTACTCCTGCAACTCGACCCCGGATAAGCGGAAGAGGATGGATAGATGGATGGCTAATGACATTGACAGTACTATATTCAACACATTCATATCACAAAAAAACCCCAAAACAAACAAACAAACAAACAAACAAAAAACAATTATTGCACATGTTCATTGAGTTCTGTAGCTTTTAATCATAGTAAAGTATAATGTCATCTAATGCAGTGACTCCCAACCCTGGTCCTCGAGGAACACTATGCTGCATATTTTAGTTGTTTCTCTGCTTTGACACATTTCTCTAAATTTGAATAAGTGAGTGATTACCAGGCTTCTGCAGGCATCAAAGACAGGCAAAAGCAGGGAAACAAAAACATGCAGGACAGTGTTCCTCAAGGACCAAGGTTGGGAACCACTGAACCAGAGAATCTAAAGAAAACCCACATGGGCACGAAGAGTGTCAGGGTTTTGATTTATTTAACCTGCTAAGAAAAAAATCACACTGGAGAGGCTTGTTGTCTGTTTGTGAAGGCCTTCGCAAAGAGGAGAAATTCCACAACAGCTCCTAATGGCGTGCTGTCCAGGAAGTTCTGACTCCTTACTTGGGCTTTCTCTTTTATTAAAGGAAGAAGAAAAAAGGGGTTGATCTGAGCTGGGCAAACCCAGTTCAGACCATAGTTTAAACATAAGCATAACAAAAACACATAGCTGTTTGGGAGAGCCAGATGGTTTGGCGCCTGCGTGTGACCTTCGTCTCTCACGTAGGCAGTTTTACACATGAGCACAAAGGCTGATAAAATAAAAACCCTAACAAGGAGAACATGTAAATTCCTCAAAGAAAGGCCAGGAGGCAAACCTGCAACCTTTTTTACTGTGAGGCAACAGCTCTAACCACTGCCCTACCAAGCCGCCTGCCTACCTACCCATATTCACTTGTCTATTTTTCTTCATACATACTTTATGTTCAGAATCTAGTTTTTGCAATATATTTATGTACAACAAATGTTTAGAAGTACAAGAGCAAGTCAGACCAGAGTCAAATTCCTTGTATGTGAAACATTCATACATGGCCAAAAAAAAACCCTGATTCTGATGGAAATGCTAAAATTTGTAATACAGTAGCTAAAAAAACAGAACACATACTAAAGCTAAAAATATCAATACAGATACTAGAGCTAAAATTAGCAAAACAGTAGCTTATAATTCAAAGTTGCAATATGGTAGCTAAAAGATAAATTTAGTAAAATGGTAGTTAAAAGTAGCAAAACATACATCGTCTACATTGGTCCAAGGACAGATTGTGTAAGTTTAAAAGGAATGTCGATCCCATATGTGATCGCTGTAAACAATCCTCAGCCACACTTTTACACGCATTCTGGTCTGATCCAAAATTACATGGGTATTGGCAATGTATCTTTGATACTTTTTCCGTAATATTTCGACAAACTGTTCATCCATCACCACTCATCTCTCTTTTTGGGGTGCCACCAGCAGACTTCCTTCAGCAAACATCAAAGGACTATGTTAGCTTTCTGCTTACTGGCTAGAAGACTCATTCTTTTTAGATGGAAGGATCCACATCCTCCACTATATGGACACTGGTTAAGGGAGGTTATGTCATACATTCATTTGGAGAAGATCAGATATACAGTTACATAAGATATAAATGGTTGCCAGATATCATAGTATTTTTTAACAGATCCACTATCTTATGTTAAAAGAATTACAGCAGAAAAATTTGTATAATAGTTAAATGTTGTTTGTTTCATTTATGCACAAACCTGTAACTTGCATCGATTGGAGGTGGATACACGTTGGGGTAATAGATCCGGTATAGGAGGGGCGGGGTGGGAGGGATTTCTGTTGTGAGTGTGTATCTCTTTGTTTTTTTTGTGTATTTTATGAGAGCTATGTTATAATAATAATAAAAAGACTTTGATTAAAAAAAAGTAGCAAAACAAGTAAAAAAACAAAAGCAGCATAAGAAGACAAAATGGAGCCAGTAGATGAAGCATATTTAATTTTCTTTGAAACGCTCATTTTCTCAACTCAGTATAAAAGAATCATGCATTTTCAGTTCATCTGACCGTTTCTGCAGCTTCTCATTCGTGCATCCATGTTACAGTTTTAGCCACGTGTTGGATTTGAAAACACAATGGAAACATGAGGTTTAATACATAATTAATCTATAAGACTGGATGGAGATGCCACAATGAAACAGGTGAGCATTACATCTAAGTGTCTTCTTATCAGAAACACAACAATAAAGACAGTCTTGTGGAATGTGGACATGATCATACTATTCGTGTGACCTTACAGCCTTCAGGCTGATCCAAAAACAGTGTCTGGAACATGTGGTTGTAGAAGTCTGGGTGGTAGAGGCATGCCCGGGCGCAGTCAGGGCTGAAATTTAACTCCAAAATCTGAGGCTGCATGATTCGCTCACCTGGACCAAAATCAAAACACAATTTGCATTTCCTGTTAAGAATAAGGAGTGATAGAGACAAAAAAAACAAAAAACAAACAAGGGCTGTCAAAGGTGTCAGTGTAATAAACTGTTGAAAAAACAAAACAAAACATACAAATCTGTAAGTGAGACAAACTACTCAAAAACTGTAAAAATGCCTTTCATAACTTTTACACAGTTATTTCCACAATACAGTTGATTACATGGAATTTTGTGGGTTTTTGTTAGTGCAATTAGCAGCAGCAATTAGTTGTAACACTTCTGATCCAGCCTGGAGTCAGTTCTTCTAAAATTTCATATTTATTCAAAACAAAAGTAATGCAAAAGTAATATTAGGATGTAAAGGGTTAAATACTAGTACATGAATGGACTGTTATGAAATTTTGATAACTGGAATGTTTTTGAGAATGCAAAAGTCCACTTTGAAAGTGGGTCTGCCCGAACAAAGCTTATTAGTTTGTCATTTTGGTTTGAGGTGATTCATTGTCAAAAAGGATTAATCTTTCCACAAGTTACCAGTCTATGGCTGTCCAGAACATAGAAGAACAGAAATAATCTGTGTATTGGAGAATTTAAGGCTGTAGAATCACATTTAGCAGCAATCATGTAAAGTAATTTATTCTGCATGACCTTATTAGTCCCTCAGTTTGATGTAGAAGATGTTGCTTCAGTTAATTAAAGTTTGCTGACATTTGTTTAAGCACCGCTCTCTTAAAGTCCCACCAAATCAATTCAATCATGCTAAGCTCTAGACTTAGACAGGGTCATTACAACATCTTAATGTTTTAAAATTTCCAGTCACTGTTGTAGATTTGAGGCTGGGTTAGGGGTGGGAATCTTTAGGTACTTAACAATTCAATCATGATTGTGACAGGATTATGGAACAATTATTAAATCATCATCACACTTCATACAAAATCCTAGAATAAAATCTTGTTGGTGTGTGGTCAGCTCTGAGGTTTTGCTCACATTTGGTGATAAAACGCATACTTTAAAATGTGTTGGAATCAGATGTCAATTGTGTGCTCTATATACAGATACACACACTTTTTTAAAGCCTGAGACATCTGCTCTTCTGCCTGTATGAGGTCACCTCAATTCAGTGGGAGGGTTATAGAACACCTCCAAAGGTAGTTTTATTTAAAATTTTTGAATGTGCATTGAGGGAAATTAAAAAAAGGTTAAAAAACAAAAACAACTGGACTTCTATTCTGTAGTTGAAGACGTTTCGCTTTTCATCCGAGGAACTTTCTCAATTCAGAAATAGAGAGTGTGGAATTGAGCTTTTAATGCTGAGATGTGACGCAAGCTGGATTGCTTGCAAATTGCTCTCACTCTTCTAACAATAGAGGCTCGTTAGGGTCCTTGACTCACTGATGGGCCACTCTGGTCACATGAGTGCAGGTGTTGCTTGGAGTGAAACTGACTGGGTATCAGGCCTAAAGCTCCATTATATGTTTTTGAAAGCTGAAATCTGAGACCTCCTCCTCTGTTTAATGTTGGTTTCTCCCTTTTGACATAAATGGCTTCCTTTACTCCCCTCTCAAACCATCTGTCTTCTCGGTCCAAAATATGAACATTTTGGTCCAGCTGACAAAGGAAGATGCACAGTTGTTCTCAACACTACTGAGTACCAGGAAAATAATTTAACATTACTGAGTGACAGCACCACCTATGAGACCCTGAAGGGGGACACAACCAGCTCTTACAAAAAGAAGGTCAAGGATTACCTGCAAAAACTGGAAAAGGACAAAACAATCAATCGATCATTGTACTACAGATTATACCCTGGGGAAGCCACTCCCTGCCTGTATGGACTCCCCAAAATACACAAAGAAGGAACACCTCTCAGACCCATCGTCAGCAGCATGAACTCAGTAACCTACAATATTGCTAAACATCTCGCTGGTATTTTAGCTTCTCTTGTTGGGAACACACCCCATCACATAAAGAACTCCGTTGACTTTGCCAACAAAATTTAACATTTGAAGCTAGCTTCAGGAGAAATTCTGGTATCATTTGATGTTACTTCTCATTTCACTTGCGTACCTACATCAGAAGCAGTGGAAACCGTTAAGAAGCGACTCGTACAAGACCATGATTTGAGCAACAGGACCAACTTCACTCCAGATCAGATCTGCAACCTGCTGGACCTCTGCCTTTCCACCACTTATTTCAAGTTTAATGACAGTTTTTACAGACGGAAGCATGGTTGCACCATGGGATCTCCATTTATGTTAAAAGGGAGAAACCAACATTAAACAGAGGAGGAGGTCTCAGATTTCAGCTTTCAAAAACATATAATGGAGCTTTAGGCCTGATACCCAGTCAGTTTCACTCCAAGCAACACCTGCACTCATGTGACCAGAGTGGCCCATCAGTGAGTCAGACAAACAAGGACCCTAACGAGCCTCCATTGTTAGGAGAGTGAGAGCAATTTGCAAGCAATCCAGCTTACATCACATCTCAGCTTTAGAAGCTCAACTCCACACTCTCTATTTCTGAATTGGCAAAGCTCCTCGGATGAGAAGCGAAACGTCTTCAACTACAGAATAGAAGTCCAGTTGTTTTTGTTTTTATCCTTTTTTGATGGCCATTGCCTGGATAACTGAGAATCTACGCCAGCGTGCATTTAGGGAGTTCAGACCTTTATTTAGTGTGATCTGATTGCAATTGAAAAGCTAAAAACCATTCTAAAGAACAGGTTTGAACAACCCCTTAGACCTAAAGGAAACAAAATATTTTTCGCTACACTGCAGTACAATGTTTTTTTTAAACACATTTTTCGGATCTAAATTAACTAAAGTAGCCAAACTGCTGAATAGAGTGACATAAGATTTGTTGCCCCTTTTGGAGAGTATAGGGATGGTTCTATGAGTATCTTAAACATAGAATGATCATGCTCTATTGTGGCTCTAAAGGGTGCAACACAACATAGCAACACTTGAAGACTAGCCAGCATTTCAAACTTGCAAGAAAATAGGCGACTCTTTAGTGCAATCTCTCACCAAATTCTGAGTGTTTGCAAACAAACAACCAGTGAGTTCTGCGGCTGTGTTTTGCATGGCCACTTTAAATCAATGTAAAATTGTTCATGTCCACATTGAGATGCTTCATGATCCCCATCCCCCACCTTACCCCTATGATCCAATTTGGGTTGAGTTTCAACTGTCAGACAGATGGCATCCCGTTTTGACAGTAGAATACTTTGGTACACAGAAGGGTTCATGGTTAATTCACTGACTGTAGGGTGACCAAATCTTGTGGCTGCTAAACAAGCCCAAACCATCAATCTGCCACTACCATCGATGCTATGTGCTGTTTTTAGCCACATAAATACTGTTGCACATTCTCGCCCTTTTACTAAAATAGCATTCCACGATGTTAAGGCTTCACCTTGCAAAAACAAGAATAACTTATTGATAAATATAAAAATTAGAGATAAATTTTACCATTTTGTCCTTGGCTCCACTTCAGCATGAGATCTACAGCATAGATTGCACGGGATGACTGATATGGGTGGATACCAAACGGAGCGAGTCGAGAAGAAGCTGCTTGAAAGAGTTCCTTAAAAGCTTTAAACAATTCAGCCTGAAAAAAAGACAAACCATAAAATGATTAATTTAACAACAAAAGTATACAACACGTCTCTAAAAACAATATTACACATTCTTACTGAGAGTTGGGATCCACTGAATGATTATCAGGCAATATGTTTTCTCTGACAAAAAAAGGGATTGAGGTCATAGGAAGCAGGAGAGCACAGGGTTCTGCAAAACACTCTGGTGGATGCCAGAGAAAATGCACGTCCAAATACACATAGAAAAACAGTATTTAGAGCTGTCAACTCAAATCCCACTCTTTCTCGCCCTCTAAATAGAGGCACCAGCTTTCTGCGGCTCCGTACGGAAAAGTGAGTAAAGAAAATCTTTTATTCTCTTGTAAACTAACCTTCAAACATATGTTACACTTCTCTAAAATTGTAGAAGCTTGGGGACACTAAAAGACTTCAAGATCATGACTAAACATGCTACAAGCTTGCAGCTCGCCTGGTCTTCAAGGCGTCAGGGGCTCGGACCCCTGTTATAACTTCTTGGAGTTTGCATTGCTGAGAAGGCAAGTGCAAAGTAATCTTAGACCATTTTCATGGTGTCCTCACAATCATTAATAACTCATAAATATACATGGTTTTGTAAAATCTAATTGCCCCAGAGTAGCTGCTGAATGTTCGTAAATTTGCTTCAATGATGTAGAAAGAGGAAGTGAGTGCTCATTGTGTTTACCCACAAAGAAAACAAAAAGAAACAGCTTAATCATTGCAATCTTATAGATATTATCTGTTCAAAATATGCAGCACATTTTTAATGTCTAATAAGACACATCCACTGCTAGTGTACATTTCACTTTATATAGTGTATTTGGTATTAAAATAATGTTTGTATGGGTGTTTAGGGTCCCACAAATTCCCACTTGCTCACAGCACTCCCCTAACTGAAACATGTTCCCACAGCTATGGACAGGTTAGACAAACAACTGAAGATTTGAGAGGTCAGTAACAACCCATTTCTGCAAAAGCAGTGCTAGTGTTAATTCAGGGTCAGTGGCCCACTTAAAACCATTTCTTTATTGAAGTCCTAGCATTCTTTGAAGGAATGCATTTTGCCTCCTTTCATGCTAGTGTTTTAAACTAAGATAGATCTTTTGATCAGAAATGACAGAATGAATTGTGAATGACTCTTAAATACTATCACACCTTAATATCAATATCTGTACAATTCCCTGAGGTACAACCATTTTTGTGTAGACTAAGGGCAATTAGCTGTGGTGGCCATCTTAAATTGGGGCGACTCAAAATGTTAATCAGTTGTAGATGTATATCCAGTGATTATTGACATTTAAATTAGTTCACTGACTCATGAAATATTTTGCTAACAGTACAGACAAACTTGGTTAAACAGACACACAAACAGACAGACGTGTAAAATCATAATTGATCTGCCTTCGCTGACGATATTAACTGAACTGATGCCAGGCCAAAAAAACTGGTGCTACAAAAACACCAACACTTTGCTGTCCATATTGAGAAGGAAATTAGACCAGGGACTTGGAAAGGGATGATGTGGTGATCAATAAGACTACCTAAGGTAAAGACAACAGACATAATTAGCCCTCACTGCCATGCAACAGTGCAGAGCATTTGACCTTTCACCCCTCCAAGGCTGCAACCATTTTAATGTACTCGTCTTGCCCTGAGTGCTCAGACTCTGCCTCCTCAAAGGTGGACATGATGGCTGGATTAAGTAGATCCTTCAGGCCACAGCTCTTGAAAGATACTTCTGCAATAGAGGCCCTGAACATGGCCTATTCAGATTCTATGTCCATGACCTCCCCTAGGACATGTGAAAAACTCTCCCTTAAGTGCGAGTTGAAGATCTCATGGACAGGGGGTTCTGCCAGATGTTCCTAGCTCACCTTCACTATTCGTTTGGGCTTACCAGATCTGCCCAGCAGTCTCCCCTGCCACTGGATCCAACTCACCACCTAGTAGTAATCATTTGCCAGTCCCTCCAGGATTTCGCTGGCATTTTTTGTGATTGTTCCGGGCTAAAATGCCCGATTTCGTGGGGCATTTTCCTAAAAGTTGCAATGAAAAGTTGCGATTTTTTTTTTACTAAAATCAATAAAAAAACATAACTTTTAATATATAAACCAAAAATACTTACTAGTTTCGTGAGATAATTACCAACAAACATTGACATTCTCAAAACGTGCTTTATTTGAGAACTTTGATAGCTTATAAACTGACATTCATGACCATTTCTGGATTGTCCCTCCTCTGCAGCTCTCCTCACAGGTTTTGCAGACAGTGTGTTTGTCGATGCGTTTATGTTCAATGATTACACTGGAGGACGTGCAAAACAGCTTCCCCCCACTCTCGTGCAGCTGGGCAGGAAACTGGTTTGGGACCGCAGTGGTTAGTTTTAAGTTGGATATTGGATATTCACGCTCCGCAGAGTTAGCGGCGTCTAGCTCACAGCTGACCCGAAACAGGAACGCTAATGTCGGCCAGCCATTCTCTGCCGGCTCCTTCTCTCAGGCGCGGTGGTTCACTTAGGGACGGCTGGCCGACATTAGCGTTCCTGTTTCTGGTCAGCCGTGAGCTATTCTGATGTTAACAGGATGTGACGTCACATCTCTTCTTCGTGAGTTATTTGGGAATAAAGTTGCGGAAAAGTTGCTGTGTTTTGGACAAAGTTGCAAAAAGTTGCGATTTCGCGGGGTTTGCTTGATTTTGCGTTAATAGTTGCGATTGCAACATCGCGAAATCCTGGAGGGTTTGATTTGTAGCTCTACCCCTCTCATTACCCAAGTGTCTGAAACATAGGGGCGCAGGTCTGACGACACAATTACAAAATTGATTAGCCTAAGGTGGCCTGGTGGCAAGTATAATTATAGGCCACCCTTTGCTCGAACACGGTGTTCGTTATGGATAGCCCATGCCTAGCACAGAAGTCCCAACATCATTGACCACATGAGATCTGAACAACAGAATCCCCAGATGGCACAGGACACCATCCAGAGACTCCAAGAAGGCTTGCTAATCTGAACTGCTCTTTGGAGAATAAGCACAAACAATAGTCCGAACATTCCCTATTGCAGCCCAAAGCCACAGTGAGGTGACTCAGTTGTTCACTGGATTCCCACCTTCATGCACGTGACCAAAACATTTCTGTTGTGAGCCAGGCAAACAAAGACCTTAACGACTCTGTTGTTGGAACGTATAAAAATTTGAAAAAGTTCAATGGGCATGAAGACTTTTTTAAGGCACTGTAAAACGTGTAATGAAAAGGTATTTTAATTTACACTTACTTCCACCTCTTTCCATGAATATTGTGGGTACTGCTTCTCAAACATGGGAATGAACTCATCGTAATGAACCTAAACACAATGATTCAAATGATTCTGCGGCCTGGGTTAACACTGACATTGACATTGAAAAGAGAACAAAAATGACGACAATACATTAAAAATGTACCTGTTTAAGCTCCACACCCTCTGTATAGTTCATAACAGTGAAGTGCTTTTGGTAGTCATCAAAATGATCCAAGGAAAAAGGTCTAAATAAAAAAACAAAGCTTAATCTTCTAACAAGAACAGATTTAACATGAAATATTTATTGCTTTTGCAAATTAAGTAATTACTGAAGTTGATTTTTTTTGCTTTTCAACCATGATACATTTATTACCTGTTAGCAAAGCGAAGCCAGAAAACATTATAGACATAAAGATGCAGAGGCTGCACAGAATGTAACATCAGCATGTAGCGAATGTCAAACTTCACCAATCCCATTTCCTCTCTGTTAAACAGCACTGGATCATCAAGATATTTGCACACCACCTGAAAAAAAAAAAAAAAAAGAGTCCAAATATGACACATGCATTTTAACACTGAGGCAGCAGAAGTACGTTGCTGCTTTAGCTGATAATACAAAAAGTGTGAACAATGATTTGTGTAACTGTAACAAAGCTTTTAGTGTGATTATTTCAACATCAACCTACAAGCCTGCTACTTCTAACCCATTCAAAACTGAATGAGTCTTTGGATGAAAGGTGAAACATCTTCAAGAAACAGGAAAAGAAACAAAAAAAGCTATAGGACTGTTTAAATCATATTTATCTGATAGATTTCAGTTTGTTCATGTTAATAATTAATTTTCTTAGGAGCAGTGGTTCCCAAAGATTTTCTTCTGGGCCCCCCTATGGATTACAATAAAATCCCGCACCCCCCCAAAGAAAATTAAAAAAAAGAAAAAGAAAAAAAAATTAACTGGGCATACACATCATTCAACCAGACATAAACACATTTTGTTTTCAAACTCCACTGAAGTTTATTTCACACTTCAGGTTGCAACAAAACAAACTACAGTTCTATACTGTAGAAGAGTATTCTTTGCCGTCAGTGTTATTTCAAACATATTATTTGTAACAACATTCAACTTTGCTATCATTAATACATTAAAAAAACCTCTGTGCGAAATGGGTTAAAAACCTGTCCATTATGCCTGTTTATTTTTTTTTCCATTCCATTTCATTCCCGCGCCACCCCCCTGCAATGGCACTGCACCTCCCCTAGGAGGCGTGCCCCACACTTTGGGAACCACTGCACTAGAGTTAGTTGTGGAGTTCCTCTGGGTGCAGTGCTTGGGCAAAATTTTTTTACTTTGTATATGCTTCCATTAGGTAAAATTATTAGACAGCATGAAATAAAATTTCATTGTTGTTTAATGACAATCACTTATATTTATCCATGAAACCTGACAAATTCAGTCAGTTACTAATGGCACTTTCACAAAATACTTCCAAGCCAGGACTTAGTCGCCTTCTGGTTGCTTGGTGTGATTTCTGAATGGACAGAGGCGACATTATTACCTTGTTTGCCTTTGTGCCTCAAAACAACAGAGTCTTAAAAATCAGCCTGTGAAAAAATAAGTTGGCTTTGCAGCTCAATAATGTGATGAAGGAATGACATTCAGTCTATGAGACCACTCAGCTGCAGAATTAATGGACAACAAACAGATTTATTACCAAGGAGAGGACTAAAAATGATGTACAGCAACTTTGTGTTTAGTTAAAAAAAAACTATTAACCACAAAAAGAAGACTAAACTGGTTTAATTTATCATGTTTTGAAAATTAAATGAGGGAAATGTCCATCATACATTTAATCATTTAATGTGTCGTGTTCCTCATCAATGCTGCCGAGTTCTCCTCTATGCCTCCTTTGGTTCTACAATCCTCACTTAATTTCTGAAACCTTAGGTCTATTTCGGGCATGGCTGGGTCAGTTAGGCATTTTTGAACGGTCAGAGGCAGCTTAAAGACGGGCCATTTTTGGGACCATTTCATGGCACTGTTTTGTAAAAGTGCCTACAGGATGAGCAGGAACTCAGGGAAAAGCTGAGGGGCGCAAAGACACATACCTAAGAAAATTTGGCTCACAGTCTCACTTCTCCAAAACTCCTCTGGGGAAGGTTGCAGGTCCTGATAGTGTCAACCACAGGATTCTGAAGACCTGTGCCAGCAAGCAGTCTCCTGCCCTATAGCATCTCTGAGCAAGAAACTAGAGAGAGCACCGATCATCTGGATAACCCCCTGCCTGGTTCCAGTTCCCAAGAAGTCGACTCCATCACACCTTCAGAACTACAAACCTCACTTGGGAATTGCCCAAGGTGCCAGAACAAATATATATATAAGAAGGGGATGAGTAGACTTTTTTTGAGGAAGCTCAGGTCCTTCAACATATGCAGCAAGATGTGAAGCTCTTCTACCAGTCTGTTGTAGCCAGTGCTATTTTGTTGTTAGGGGAGCAGCAGATTTAATAAACATATAAAGAAGGTTGGCTCCATTATTCGCTGCAGACCAGTTTAAACAGGTAGTGGAGAGCTGAAAGCTGAAGAAACTGCTGTCCATAAAAGACAACCCAGAAGATCCCCCCAAAAAACACTGGACAGACATACTGTTACAGTTCTGATGCTGGAGCAGCTGCTACAGGAAATTTTCCAGCCTCAGGCCATCAAACAGTCTGACAAATCTGTCAACTCTGATTGCAATTAATGCTGCCTTTTTGTTACACATTTTAAAACATATTTGTACTCTTTCAATAGTTTTGCACAGTTTTAATCTTATTTTGATCAATGTAGGTGTCAATTTGTTGCACTGACTTGATAGTCATTTTTTTCCAACTTTGATTGAATTTTTGTCTGTTGCTGGAAAAAAAATCCCAAGATTTGGAGATGGGATCATTAAAGTAAGTAAAGTAAGTAAGTAAATAAAGTAAGCAAAGTAAGTAAGGTAAGTAAGTAAAGTAAATAAGTAGGTAAGTAAGTAATTAAAGTAAGTCGGTCAGTCGGTTACAAGCATGTTTTAGAGACAAAAAACAGGTTTTGGGAATTGACTGTTAAAGGATTTAAATCTGATCTGTTTTGGACTGAATTGAACTTGTTTTGTCTTTTGTACAGTGTCCTGAGATGGGGTTTTTTGTGAACTGGTGTTATAGAAATAAACTGAACTGAATTGAAGTGTAGTTACCTTCTATATAACTCTTAAGATTGCCATGACCTGGATAACTAAGAATCTCCACAAACGTGATGAAATGATCTAATGCTGTCTGTTCATAAGTGTGCTGGTACCTTTGGTGTACTTTCCCTCTGTCTGATTATATAGTCCAGATTGTTTGTGATGTGTGTGTCCAGTCCACGAGCCAGGTTCCAGGGCTTACAGATCCAGTGGTTGTCTTCTCCCCTAAAACATAGACACATTCTGTAAGTCTCATTAAAACTACATCACTTCTCTTAGCCTGTTGTATTAGTAGTAAGGAAACATTTAGTAAATTTTATACTTTTCAAACCATTTACCTTTATTTACAATATAATTTTTCCTTAAAAATACATTAAGACTTCTGGTTTAGTGGCGAGGGAGATGGCAGTCTAAAATCAGAGCTTTTACCAGAAAACTTTAACCCAACTAAAACACACATCGACACTCAATAAAAGAAAAGATGTGGGACGTGGGGTGGATAAAAAAAGACGACAACAAGCACAAAGACTCCAAAACCAAACAGAAGAAGACTAAGAAATGGATGAAAACTCGAGAAGACATGCCACTAGCCATTGCTAAAAGGGAAATGCTAACGGCTAAAGCAGTAACATGGCAAGATGGCCTGGCTAGCGTAACGAGGGAAATACGAGAGATGAAGCAAGAAATGCAAACTCAACACATTTAAAGAACAGATTGACTACAAGTTGTCCGAAAATAGAAAGGAGCTAGAAGAACAAAAGCAGGACTTGGAGGAAGTGTAAGCATGAATTGGAGAGCTTGAGGACTAGAATATAGAGGTGAAACAGGCCTTGTTGACAGCCCTGAAAGAGCAGCAAGATTTGAAAGAAAAACTGACAGACATAGAAGGGAGATCAAGATGAAACAACATCAGTGGTGTGCACAGACATTTTGGGCGGCAGGTGCTCAAGTAGAAAAAAAGGGCACTTTGTGTGGCGCATAGAACCGCTCGCTGTCGTAGCAGTGTGGGATTTATTACAGGCACAGCTTAAACATCATGTATGTATACCTATTTAAAATTAATAGCCATATTCTGTCTGATGAATGGGTTTAATAATGTTGAATACTCTACAGGTTGGTTTCACAATAAAATTGGTAACAACAGAACACAGCATAATGAAACATAAATGAGATAAATCAATGTTCTGCATGATAATAACGGGGTAGAGATGCTGGATGACACTTTCTTCACAACAGTCCTACAATTTTGTACCCTGGGTAAGATTTTTGATTGCACTTACTGTATACTTTTCTAAATTTCACTGCCAATTTACACACACAAGAAAAATACCGTTGTCTTTGAGGTTATCTGTCAGTCAATACAAAAAAACTGATTATTCAAATAAAACAGATGAGAACAATTTAATGAATTTGAAACAGAAGATCAGAAGCCTATATAAAAATACTTTTTGACTACACCATAACTTCCTACATTTGCTGATGCCAAAGAAGGACACCTATATGTGTTAGTGGGTACCATCCTGTGGGAGACAGGGACATGAGCACCCAGGAAAAAAAACAACTTAATACAAGGATGCATTTTAAGTGGATTTTATTAAAATTAATAAAATAAGAAAATTATTATAGATTGATTAAAAGCTGTAACACTGACTCACAACCAGCCTTTGAGCTGAACTTTGAGTTTAATTTGAAACTTATTTGTCTTTACTTTTACGGAGTGTTCACTATGTGTTTGTCTTCACTACATTCATTCTTTACTCTGATCACAAAATAACATCTGCACCATATAACTGTTGTATATGTTGTCACTAACCTATCCTGACAAATATACAAGATATGTCACATTAATTGAGTCATCTTCATAAACCTTAGTAACTAGTGACTGTTCTATAGTTTAAATTAACTATAACCAGAAAAAGTCTGACAAAATCTTGTTGAGTACAGCACAAGCGCAATATATGTGCTCACAAAAATGAACAAAAGATGCTTGAGAAATTAATGTAACTAGTTCTATCACTAAATGAACTACAAAAATGTTCTAATAAAGCAGTGAAGTCCTCCTATCCAACAGAGAATATGTGTAGCTTCAAAATATGACCATAAGAGCGAATGTAAATGCTTCTAAGTGTAATTAGTCCCATATGAATTGTTACCCAGCTTATTTGGCCTTATATATTTAAATTAAATGTTTATTAGACAGAGACAAAAAGTCATTAGTAGTCAATGTTAACAAGGGACCATTATAGAAAATGTAAATACATATGTGATACATTTATTTATGTATTTATATTCTGTGTTGTCATGCAAAAGTGCTACCTTGGGCCACTAAAGCTACACTGTTAAAAAAATAAATAAAAAAAGTCATCATTAGGGCACTGTTTTGGTTCACAGGGAAAAGGGCAGGTGCTCTAGCACCACTTAGTGTCTATCTGTGCACGTCCCTGAACAACATGCACATTTTTGGGATCCCAGAGGGAGCGGAGGGAGATTCGGTTCCCCGCTACATATACAACCTGCTCAGGAGAGAACTGGAATACCAGCGGACACCCACCTTCTGATTCAACTTGCACAAACCCAGACCAGGAGCTGCACCACGATCGGTAATTGTGAACTTTCTCCAATACGACACAAAAGAAATGATTCTTAAGAGAGCACGGTTAAAACGAATTTGGTTAGATGACAGACAGCTGTTTTTTTAATCATGACTACCCCAGTGAGGTGGTTAAAAATGGCAAAGCATACACAGACGTAAAGAAGATACTAAAGAAGAACGGGATTAAATTCCAGACACCACTGACAAGAATCAGAATTCACTGGTAAGATGGCCCCAAAACCTACAACGACCCACAGGAGGCAGGGAAAGAGATGCAGAGGAGGGGACTGGAGGTGCCAAGAGGAGAAAAGGATCAGGAGGGCATCATGTAGAACAGAATTTCAGTTGCGTTACAATTATTTTAGTTTTCTTTAATTTTTAATTATGTACAGCCCTGACTTTTGGTTTGAGTAACAATAAGTCACGTTTTACTCTTATTTACATTAGCCATGAGTGTTTGTGGCAAAATTGCAGTCCACCTCCCTTTGTAAGTATTCAGTCGTTTGGTAAAATATCTAATCTGGTGAGACACATAATGCAAGTTGGACTTGGTGTAGAATAAGGGGAGGACCTATTTCTGAGTCTTATTCCAACTCTACAGGTGGGGCCTCCTTTTCCAGGAGGCTTTACCCCTCCCCCACTGGGACCAAGAGAAGGCCCCTGCACCTACCAGGTAAATGTTCACAGACGTTTTTAATATAGTTGAAACTGTTGGATGTGTTGTTAGTGTAGAGTTGACAAAGGAACTCAAATGTCTTGTTGCAGATGCAACATAACAAGTTAAAAATCATCTCTCAATGTGAATGGGTTGAATAATCCAATTAGAAGAAGTAAAATCCTCAATAAGTTGAAAAAAGAGAAAGCAGATGTAATTTACATGCAAGAAACCCATCTTTCAGACCTAAAGCATCAAACATTGAAATATATGGCATTTAGAAATACCTTTTTTAGTATATTTAAAGGGAGCAGTAAAAGAGGAGTTGCAATTTTAATTACAAAAAAACAAATTTGAATGTTTAAGAGAAATAAAAGATAAAGAAGGTAGATATGTGATGGTTATAGGGATGTTGGAAGAACATTTGGTTACATTACTTAATATATATGCCCCCCAGAGACAGAGAAATCTTTTTATCAATTAATATTTGATAAAATTACAAACAGATGTAATATGGATTTGTGGAGGGGACTTTAAGATTGTATTAAATCAATCCTTGAACTCCACTAGTAAAGCAAAAAGTAGTAAAACACACATACATAACCTGTTACATAAATACATCCTTGAAGGAATTGGGGATAACAGACATCTGGAGAGAGGGTCATCCACTAGAGAGAGATTATACATTCTATTCTGCCCCACATTCAGTGTATATACGAATTAATTATTTTTTTAAAATGGAGGGTAGATTTAGAATAATAGAACGTAAAATGAGGCCAGCTGACCTGTTTGATCACTGTGCTCAATACCTGAAAATAAATCTAACCAACAGGATCAAGAATACAACTTGAAGGTTGAATTTAGGAATGTTAAATGACCAAGAGATAATGAAAAACTAAATAAAAAAGGAAAGAGAAATGTACAAAAAGGAAATTTGACCAGGGAGGGACAGATCCCACTATGTTGTGGGATGTGCGGCAAGGCCACTAGACCAGATGGAAATGATGGAACCAGACCCAGCTTGCCGAGAATAAACAGTTCTCTTCCAAGAGTCTCTATGGACATAACAAGGTCTACGCAGAAGGCCCAGTTGTTTTATGATGGAAACAGAAGGTGGAATGGAGCAGTTGTTAAGTCCAATCAGCTGGGAAGCGGAGTAGGTCAACATCGATGAGCCAGCCAAGCCAGCCAAGCTAGCAGAGCTAACCGCTAACAACAGACCCACGGTTTTGAAACAGATATCCAGAAGGCAGTGCGATGTAATCCACAGCATAACTTGAGTAGTAGCAATGGAGAGAAATCCAGCAAAAGATGACGACAACTGGAACAATCCAGATGACACAGGAGGTTGACAGAGGCAGCAAAGTAAGCACAACAATAATAGCATCTAGTTCTCAAAGCAAAGTCAGTGCTGCCGTGCTGGAATTGTAGGTTGACAGCAATAGTCCCAAATTCCGATTAGGGAGTGCTAATTAAGCTGTCCATATAAGTACTGGTTGACGAACCACTGATCAAAAAAGTCCAGATAAATGTCCACTAACATGGCAACAGTATAGTGGCAAATTTTAGCGCAGAGAAGCGGCAAACTTGCAATGCCAGCGTCCTCTCCTCAACAAGTCTCAACTAGTATCAACTTTGTGTTCATCAAAACAGGCAGCATAAATTATTACTATGCTGCACAATTAAAGCCAATGATGTGCTGGTGCACCACAAATTGTACAGCAAAGTGGAAGGAAATTCAATTAAATTCAATTCAAAAATACTTCATTAATCCCAAAGGGAAATTAAATAAATGTATAAAATCTATAAAATAGAGTTGAATGTTGAGAGAGATTCTATACGAGCTATGATTGTCAATAAGAAAATGTTTAGAGAAAATGAGGAACAACAGGATTCCATTACAAAACTCACGTTGGAGACTTGGCAGACAATAGTCAAGAAATATAAAATTGAAAACAAAATTAAGATTTTCAGCTGGCTGGCCTATGATTCATACTTGGTTAAAATTTTACTGGCAGCGACCAAGAACGCCATCACACAAAAAAGGGGTAAGGTGGACCCCCCCACCCCACTTTAAACAATTGGATGGACACTGTGGATGAAATTCATAACATGGAGAGATTTTCAACAATCAATAATTGAAGAACTGTGGGAAAATGGATATTGTTTAGAAACCTTTACAGGAACCAATCACATTAAGATGGTAATAAGATAAGTTGTCATCTGTTACTCTGTTTTGTTTTCATATAAAAATAAAAAAATTCCCTTCTCACCTTCCGCGGGTGGTCTCTTTTTCATCCTCTGAGCTTGGGTCCTCTACCAGAGGCCTGGGAGCTTGAGGGTTCTGCGCAGTATCTTGGCTGTGCCTAAAACTGCACATTTCTGGACTGAGATGTCTGATGTTGTTCCTGGGATCTGTTGTAGCCACTGCTCCAGTTTGGGGGTGACTGCCCC
>NC_051452.1:12064122-12066474 GCF_001649575.2 Kryptolebias marmoratus | reverse complement strand
CTCAGAGCTGGTGAAATTGTTTTGGGTCTACCACTTGACTTTTTTGTTCCATAACCCTCAGGATCATTTAAAAAATGCAAAATGACTGTCTTACTGCGTCCAACCTCAGCAGCGATGGCATGTTGTGAGAGGCCTTGCTTATGCAGCTCAACAATCCTACCACGTTCAAAGTCAGTGAGCTTTTTTGCTTTTGCTATCAGGAGGTCTTGACAGTGTAAAGACTTGACAGAAAATGACATGGAATCCAGATTTTTGCACAGCTTTTGGCTTTTAAAGACTATGGTCTTAAACTTTTGATCAGCTGAAAAAATCATGTTTTGAGTCTAAATGCAGTTTGCAGAAAATTCCCTGCTCAAAGGTTCTTGTCTCTTGCACTGATTTTTTCCTTTAACATTGTGAAGCTCTACTTAGAACCTTCTTAAGATCCAATAGTGCAAAATGCAAATTATTCCAATGTTTTGACTGGTCTTCAGATTTTGATCAGGAGTGTATATACTGTATTTTCACGACCATAAGGCGCACATAAAAGTCTTAGATTTTCTTCAAAAATGTGCGGCGCGCCCTATAGTGCAGTGCGCCCTGTGTGTGTGTTGTTGTTGTTGTTGTTGTTGTTGTTGTAAGGCGGACGTAGTAGAGAACACCATGAGAATGTTAAAGGGGGAAGTGTGGGCGTAGATTGTATATACCGGTACGTATAAGAACAGGTATGTGCGTTATGCAGAACATCGTTGTTTTAACAACCCTGGAAATGGCAAAGAGACATGCTTATGAAGCACAGCTTAAACTGAAGGCCATCAGCTACGCGGAAGAACATGGAAATCGAGCAGCCGCGAGAGAATTTAAGATTAATGAATCCATGGTTCGCAAGTGGAGGAAGCTGAAAAACGAGCTCCGACAGGTGAAGAAGACGCAGCNTGAGCTTCCGCGGAAATAAGGCGAGGTGGCCCGAGTTGGAGGAAAGACTCGAGCAGTGGATCATTGAGCAAAGATCAAGTGGGAGAAGCGTTTCAACGGTCACAATTCAACTAAAAGCAGTAACGCTAGCAGAAGAAATGAAAATTGAACATTTCCAAGGAAGTCCGTCTTGGTGCTTTCGTTTCATGAAACGGTGCCATCTTCCCATCCGGACCAGGACTACGGTAGCGCAGAAACTTCCAGCGGATTATACCGAAAAGCTGGTCATCTTCCGCTCCTACTGCAGCAAACACATCACCGAAAAACACATCCAGCCCAGCCACATCACTAACATGGACGAGGTGCCGCTCACCTTCAACATCCCAGTGAGTCACACTGTGGAGAAGAAGGGGACCAGCACGATAGCGATACACACAACGGGATACGAAAAGTCTTCTTTTACTGTTGTGCTTGGCTGCCATGCTAATGGACAGAAACTGCCGCCTATGGTGATTTTTAAGAGAAAGACTTTGCCTAGAGGTTTCCAGCAGGAGTCGTCATTAAGACAAATCAAAAGAGCTGGATGGATGAGGAAATGATGAAAGAGTGGCTGAGGGAGGTTTCTGTAAAGAGACCTGGTGGTTTTTTTCACGCATCACCATCGATGTTGATCTGTGACTCTATGCGTGCCCATATCACAGCCGATGTGTAAAAGCAAGTGAAGCAAATGAAGTCGGAGCTTGCTGTCATTCCGGGAGGCCTAACAAAGGAACTTCAACCGCTGGACATCGGTGTGAACCAGCCGTTCAAAGTAAGGCTGCGAGCGGCGTGGGAGCGATGGATGAGCGATGGAGACCACAGTTTCACTAAGAGTGGAAGGCAGCACCGGGCGAGTTACGCCACAATTTGCCAATGGATTGTAGATGCTTGGGCTAACGTGTCTGGTGGCACTGTTGTTTGAGCTTTCGCTAATACGGTATAATTTCTGAGGAACCGCACGGCATGGAAAGTGACTCTGACAGTGAAGAAAGTGAACCTGGCATGTTTAATGGAGATTTAGCGCAGCTGTTCAATTCAGAAACAGAGGATGAGGACTTTGATGGGTTTGATTAATGAAGATTACTGGTAAAAAAAATGTGAACACCAAACTCAGTTTTGCTCCATCTCTTTTTTTAAATTTGTTTTACCCGTGTGTTTTACGATGCCCGCGCATATTGATGATTAAAAAAATGTTAGTACTTTGTAATCAATACTTAAATAAACCACAACCAAACTCAATTTTGCTCCCGCTCTATTTTTACGGTAAATACGCACACTTGTATGCTTGTCTGTGTTGTTGTAAGGTGGACGTAGTTGAGAACACCATGAACACCACGCCCACACTCCCCCATGAGAACGTTAAAGGGGGAAGTGTGGGCGTAGATTGTACCGGTATATAAAACCCGCGCCCTATAATCA
>NC_051452.1:12056687-12062461 GCF_001649575.2 Kryptolebias marmoratus | reverse complement strand
TGGCCAACATTTCTATAAATCCTTTGTTTTTATTGGTCTTCAGTAATATTCTAATTTTCTGATATGATGAATTTGAGATTTTCATTTGTTGTCATTTGTAATCATCAAAATTAAATGAAATAAACATTTGAAATATATGAATTTGTATGTAATATATGAATATAATATACAAGTTTCACTTTTTAAATGGAATTACTGAAATCAATCTACTTTTTCATGATATTCTAATTTTATGACCAGCACCTGTATATATATACTCTTGTATGTTAAGTACTATGTGAAAAAAAACAAAAAACATTAAAATCTTTTCAGTTTCTTTAAAAACATTGTTCTTTTTGAAATCAACTTCAGCAAACTTGGCCAGAACCAAGCAGACCGCCTGAAAATTCACCGGAGGCAAAGCTCCCAGCAAGCATTTCGCCACTAAACCAGCCTGCAAGAACGCCCTGGCCACCGGCAGAGTGAAGAAACCTCACCGCTACACGCCGGGTACCATGGCTCTCAGGGAGATCCGCCACTGCCAGAAGTCTACAGAGCTGCCCTTCCAGCACCTGGTCCGGCAGATCACCCAGGTCTTCAAGACTGACTGACCTACACTTTCAGAGCTCTGCTATCATGGCTCTGCAGCAGGAGGCCAGCAAGGCTTACCTGGTGGGGCTCTTCAAGGACACCAACCTGTGCGCCATCCACGCCTAGAGGGTCAACGTCATGCCCAAAGACATACAGATGGCCCGCAAGATCCACAGGGAGATGGCTTAGACTCACCCCCACATTTAACACAACAAATACACAACAACAGATACAACAGCAAAGTGTCTTCAGTCAGAGGCTTCTTCAGATCTGCTGTAAGACAGACCGCTACAAGAGATCCTTCCTGCCCACAGTCAACAGCATCTATAACAACTCTTTAACCAAACCAGGTTGATAAGTTACAACAAGATTTAATTTCCATTTGGGATTAATAAAGTATTTTTGAATTGAATTGTTCTGCTTTTAGAGTTCGTTCTGCTCATTTTCCCGTGTTCTGCTTGTTTGAACTTAACAACTTTGTTTTAGCATCTTCTGCAAATTTTAGCTGTCATTCAACAGTCAACACATTTTCATAGAAAGCAATTTCTCTAGTTTTTAATTTATTCAGATAAACCTAAGTGAGTTAAGCTCCCACAAATCATAAAGTAAGATACAATCCATTTTTTATTAAAATAGTTTAAACTAATTGATTAATGATGAGAAAAATGCACCATGCCAACCTGTTTTGTCTCAGCTGGTAGTGCTTGATAAACTGTGGAAGCTCCGTTTGTAGGTTGAAAGTCTCTGGAAGCCAATCGGGAGATGAACCTCTTTGAGCTCTGCGAGCCACAGCAGCCAGACAGTCCTTCACCGTGACAATGCTCTCACAAGGAAACTGGTTAACCATGACATGAGGTCGTTCTTCACTCAGTTTCCTGCCAGAGAAAAAGACACAATGAAAATCAATGTATGTTTGTTTTTCCTTATTGGGCCAGTAGTCTACACTGTCTATCAAAAGAGATAAGAGATTAAGTAAATATACTTTATTTTCCCACAGGAAAACTGTCCTAGCTACGAGATGTATTATATAGTAGACTCATGATTTCAACATATCAGAGTTTATGCAAAAAATATTTTCTTTTAAAACAAAGTTTAAATATTTATTTTAATGCTACTTTAATAAAATTCTCAAAAAGTTATTGTTGGCTGTATATTTACAGTTAAATGACTTTTGGAGTCAACCTGATTCAAGATTTACATCTGGAATCCACCCACTCTTGTAGGGCAGTACAAAATTTCTCTGGCATCCTTAACCTATCCAAGAAATGATCAACAACCTTTTGAAAAAAGGTCTATGTGGCACCCTCTTGGCCAGTTTTGAAACTCAATGAAAAATGGAGCCATTGACAACTGTTGGTTAAAAAGGTTAAGGGCCCTGACTGGAACAGAAACTTTCCAAGGTTAAAAATTCAAAGTACTTTTCCACCCTCAATGTTGCGCCTGGGTTCTGACCAATCTCAGTGCATGTGGCAGACCACAAATTCACTTTTTCAAACTGTCAGTACACCTTCATAAGCTGTCCTTTTGGCTACACTTACTCACCTGTTGATTTTAACATTTTCTTAGACAAAGAATGCTTTAAAGTACACCTTACTGGTGTACAGAGGAAATTTCATCTCATCTTGATGACATCCTCTTGCGTCACCCCACACTGGAAAGCCACCTGGCCAAGATTGATCATGTCCTAGATCAACTCACAGCTACCGGTGCAAAAAAATCCCCTCTTTAAGTATCAGTGGTGCAAGAGAAAAGTTCAGTTTGTCAGTCAAGGGAGTCCGACCTCAGCTGAGCAGACAACTGAGCAGAACTCAAAGCATCTGGAACAATGCAAAACCATTGACCAAAAACTCAAAAAAGACGTGCCTTTCATCTGGACTGATCTACAATACTCTAATTTAAAAAAAAACCCTACTAGCCACTGTCTGACCAAATAAACATTTTTCAAACTACCTTGGTGGTCAGAAGTTCATTGTGGAGACACATCAATCAGTCACTTCCTGAACAGACAATGCATCAGAGATGGCATGGTAACCAATGCCCTGTGTGGCATCATGGTTAATGGCACTTCAAAGTTTCAATGTTGAGGTCCACTCACCAAAAACAAACAGAACCCTCTTGGCACAGATCTGGTTGCTTGCCAGTGGTGCACAGAGGATGTCCCTCTAATCTTTTTGCCAACAAACCCACCTCCGGTCCCAGAGGAGTCATACTAGCTACCACTTGTGTCGTTAAGAACTTTTATGTTAGCAGTCCAGGTCACTATTATTAAAATAAATCTGTTCAGGGTTGGGATGAATTGTAAACTCTGCCAAAATAAACTGGCAAAACTGCCCATTTTCTGTTTGCTAATGACCCTTATCTGAAGCAGCCATCTTAAATGGGATTGACTCCAAACGTTAATCAGTTGTAGATGTACATCCAACGTTTGCTGTCTGAGAGTTTCTTTCACATCTGCCCTACGGTTCATAAAATATTTTGCTAATGGTACAGAGAAATGAATACACATGCAAAAACAGTATTGACACTTTGCCATCAGTGGTGGACAATAATGTTAACAATTAATTTTCCAGTGTCTAGCAGCTGAAAGGTCAGCTTGCTGGAGCAAAGCATTGTTATAAACAGCTTTTCATTTCTACCTTTAATTTTAAAACTGAGAAGTGCTCTCTGTTTCTGTACTCAATCTTTTGTTTTTCTAAAAATTTGGGGATTTGGGTGTGTCTCTGCTGCTAACCTGTAGTCTTTGATGTGATTGGAGGTCCAAATAATATCAGCCTCCTCCTCTTCCTCAGCCAGCTGGAACCGTGGATGAGTCAGACTGTTTATGACCTGGGACATTTCTGTGAAAACTCTAAGAGAAAATAAACAAAGGTTCATAAGAAAATGAAATGAGTGAACAATAAATTAACTAAAGGCCAATAATTTCTTAAAGGAATTAATATCACCCATTGCCAGAGTTTTAGACTAAAATCATCTTATGTGGAAAAATAATAGAGTTGTTGCTGTTCTGGTTTTGAATAGCTGTGGTGGCCATCTTGAATTGGGTTGACTGCAAAAATCCATCAGTTGTAAAAGTCTAACCAATGATTACTTTATGAGTTTAATCAAAATCTATCCACTGATTTATTAGTAGAGAGTTTATTGCCATTTACACAAACACAGCTACAGTATATGTGCTTTGGAATTCTTGGTGCATTTTCCACAAGTTAGTTCAATAAAAATAAGGAGGATTTACATTTTTAAAGGAAGTTGAAAATTTTTTAATTCCTTTAAAAGTTTAAAGTTGCAAGTACTGCTTGTAAATATTTTTTAAAGAGATTTCAAAAACGGCACATATTATTGCACATATTTTCACAGGAAATTAGGTTGGCTATGTATTGCACATACATTCCTCAGAGTTAAAATTACAAACCTATCCACCACAGGGTTTTAATGTATGGAAGAAGGGTTGGGAGAGGGAGAGTAGTGTGGTCAGTGAGGTGGTTACCTATAATTTACATTAGAATGGGTTGTGATGAATTTCAAGATGGCTGTCACAAGTTTATCAACCTTGGCCAACACAAGGGGGCTTCCGGTGAACATGCTTGTGTAGTGCCTCTGTTCCTAAAGAGTAGCTTAATAAAGACACTAACATCTACCAATGGATGCTTCCAATGAAGCCACTTGGAGCCTGTAGTTTCATCAATTGCTTTTCTATCTTTGACATGTTTTCTGGAGATGTCTCACCATCTTCCCTTGCTGTACTAACATCGGGAGCATACTCTCCCACAGTCATGATAATCGACTGGGCTTTGGTTTTATAAACCCCAAGATGTTGCTTCATTCTGCTTGACTTAGTGGCTTGTTAATCCTCCTCAGTTCGAAGCAAAAGGAGCAGTTCTGAAAATGGGGGTGGATTTTTTTTCTTTAGCTCAAGTTGGTGAGTGGCAATAAGGCTTTTTTTCCAGCAGCCTCGGCAGAACTGTTTAAGTAACTGTCATTCTGAATCACAGGCTGCAATGCCACATCTTTTTACAACTTTATTTAAAGCTAGCTGTAGTCATTGTAAATAGTCAGAAGGATTTTCACCTGAGTCCTGATTGGTGTTTAAGAATCGAGCAAAAAGGTCATCTTCATCATCAACAGTGCCATATGCTGAATCAAGTAGACAGAGATAGTCCCAGATGCTCTACAATGTTGGCAGCCAGTGGAAGGAGACTTTCAACTATTTTCCTGACAGTATGTTTGTCAGATACAGTAGTATAAATGAGATGAAACTCCAAATTGTTTCTCCAGGTGTCATAATCAGATTCCAAAGGAGGACATGGCATTCTTCCTGAGAATGGTTGACATTTTGCATAGCTATGATGCTGAGAGGTCAGCTCAATATTTTTGATAACATGCTCAACCACTACTCTTTGGACCTCAGGTGTGGCAAGTTGTTCAGAAGGTAAGTGAACAGATGCTCTCCCACGTGAACAAGATAGCTCCTCATCTAGAGTAAATGGAAGGCTATCATGTTAACAAATGTCAGTTGGGTCAGCACCTGCTTCAGCTGGGTTTTGGTTTACATCACCAGTTGGTGTGGCTCAGGTTCTGGGCTAACAAGGGGTGCAGGTGTTTAAGCTGACTTCTAAATCCTGAACGAATTATTCAGGAAATTTTTTTAAGGTCCCTCTGTCGGCTGCATAAAGCTCAGACAAAAGCCGAATATTGTGTACAACTACACAGTGGCGTCACTAGGCCTGTTTTAGAACTAAAATGTTTTCAAGCCCCCCTAAATAATTTTGGTGTCAAAAAAAAAAAAAAACATTTTTTTTTATTACAAAAATTAAATATAATGTGGCCAGAATATGAGTTTAAATAAATAACCAAATATTATTTCATTATTAACTCAAATATATGATCATAAATCTGTCAGGTAGAAATCTTTGGCGCGTCATTATCAAATCCATTCCACTTGTTCATATGGACTGGATTTCTCACCACATAAAATCCAGTCCATGTTTTCCCTACAAACCTCGTTATCCGATCCATTCCACTTGTTCATATAACATACTCCCACACTACATGGATTCCAGTCCACGTTTTCTCTGCAACCGTGATACCAGAGTGCTAGCAAGTTTACAAGCAGAGCCAGCTAAGAGCAGCATGAACATTCAGTGAGCAGACCAGGAGAATGTTCAGTAAAAAATGGACATACAAAAGTTTTTCAATAAAGTAAGTAT
>NC_051452.1:12026310-12055847 GCF_001649575.2 Kryptolebias marmoratus | reverse complement strand
TTAGCTGTTTGAGAAATTTTGTTCTTGCCCACTACGTTTGCTCACATCCTGTGCATCTCCTGGGGGCTAAGCCCCCCTTGTCCTTAAAACCTAGTGACACCCCTGCAACTACATCTGGCTTACTGCTTGGTCTGTCACATGGCAATGCGTTCTGAAGGGACTGAACAGCTTCACCAATTTTAAACTCAATGATAGCTGTCCCTTTTAACTGTTCTTCATCACTATTAACTTTTATTACTCTTTCAATAGCACCAAACTGATTTAAATACTGCAAAATGCCAGTGTCTGCTTCATCGCCAGTTAAGTCCCCCACCAAAACAGAATTGGGAACTTTAACATTTTCCGACTGTATAACATCCATCCTTATATCAGTACCACAACTCTGAATAAGAAAGAAACTTGTATATTTGCTTAAGGGAAATGCAACAGAATGTCAGAGTGTTCAACATCACAGAACAAGAGTTTAAACTGCTCCGGGCTGGCTCGCCAAGTTTTGTGTAGCGCCTCTGTTCCTAAAGAGTACTTTAATAATGATACTAACATCTACCTAGGTTCGGAGAGCAGTAATTGGAGTAACCCACAAGAGGGCAGTAGTGAGTTGAACAGCTGACACTTTATTGCCAACAGCAATATAACCAAAAATAGAGCTCTTTACAACAAATAAATTTGAAATGAACAGCAAGATCATTTTCTGAAAAGAGTCTCTGATCTTTACTCACTCTGTAGAAGAATGAGTGGGAATTCCCATTTCTTGCGGCATCAGTCCTTCTGGATTGTGTATCAGTTTTGTGTATGGTCTTTCTTTCTACCTGGGTAGTACTAAAGTGTTTGTGTAATATCTTATCTATGTTACTGAAATGGCAATCAACGAATCTGTAGTCTGGAACAGCTTTATGGTTGGCCACACCGCTCTTACAGCTGCTCAGTCTTCCAGGGCTCGGCTCACATCCTGAAATCCTCCACTTTCTATCTAGTATCTTGGAACCAGTCTACACAACAATGTAGAACAGTGAGCTCATTAATTCTGGTTACTCTTTTAAACCATCAATATACAACCAACAGCTATGGTTTCAAGTAATTTTGGTAAATTGTCATTCCACAATTTTAGCTTCAAAATAGGACACTTGCTACTTAACAAGCAAGAAATAATCAGTTATTTTATAAATACTAAACATAAGTTACCACAAAAATCACAACAGAGTGTAACAAACATACCATGATACATTAACCCATAATTTTCCAACTAACAAACCCATATGATGCTCTTTCAGTGCTTCACAGTATACTCCAATGGAGCTTTAGTAGTTTAACTAGCATTTTAGTTTCATAACAGCTATTTATAAAATAAAACCATATAAAACAGAGTAACAAACAAAAACATACTTATAACAAGAGGTGGATGGTGGTGATATTTGTAGGGTAATAGATGTATAATAAAACGCTGCAGTTTGGATTCCAACAACAGAAGCATCAAATTTTAAATAAAGAAAACCTGCTATAAATTGACATTATGTTCTTTTTTTATCACAAAGACAACCTCAAAACAAACCACCACCAAAAACCAAGCTTACACAGAGCTTCTGTCAGTTGTCTAAAACTTCATTCTCTTCATTAAGAGTTTCAGCTATAATTATTTCAGATGATTTTTCCCAGTCAAACAGCTTTAAATAACACTGCACCACACTCCTTGACACAATTACTAATCACACTGAGAAGATAAAATCAAACAAGACATGCAATATTGGAAAGTACTTTTTTTTTTTAAATGAATCCTACCTTATTTAAAGAGAAGCTCACTCCGACAACTTTTCTGGGATCCAAAAATGTTAATAATCACTTCGTTAAAGATATGTTAGCTACACTTGCTGTTAGCCAGTCCTTTCACTGAAACCAGGTCACAGGAAAACTTTGAATATCCTTGGGTCCATCTGCTCCCGACCTCTTCACTTCCGGTTTGTCCCAAAAGACATTAAGAAAAATGAGTGAGAAATTAAATAATTCACCTCGTTTATCTTTATCTTGCCATCGCACTTATCTCAGTCCACGATAAACCACGCCCACATACACTAGCGCTCGAGGCACGTTATTGTATGTCCACCCTGATTGGCTAAAGCCCGAGGCCTTGGGCTGACCATGGGCTGAACTAAATTAGCCCAAATGAGCAGCAAACTGAGGGGGCGGGACAAGAGGCCTGTCAATCATTCTGTACCATGCAAGACAAGGGGCTGAACGGGACTGTAAAAAGCCCTTTGGAAAGACTTGGGGATTTTCTCAAGACTGTTAGGCACCAGTTTTGTTGTAAATTTCAGAAAATGTGATACAATATTTTTAATTTGTGTTTATTAAGTATTTTTTAAGATTTATATTGTAAACCAGGGAAGGCTTAGCCCTACTAGCCCACTGATACCAGCCATCCCTGCTTATAACCCCAAAGGTTTTCAGTTTCTCTTAAAAACAAATATAGATGCATCACAAGACAGAAAACGGGTTGTATGGAACACTGAACTTAATTTTTACCAATTATGCTCACACATGTTCTTTCCAACCAGCTTGAAAAGTCTTAAAAAGAAGTGCTCTCTTACTTCCTACGGCACACATAAGGAATGGTGCGCCCTCTGCTGGCGCAGATTAAACTACGTCACTATATCACGTAAAGGGGTTTAGTAGCCTTGTGTTTTACTTGAGTTACACATGTAGTAAGACAAGTTTCATAGGTGCTCTGAAGGAATGTGATTATGATACATTTTAATTAACACTTCAAGTCTGTCCATTGCTTGCCACAGCTATGTGCTTGAAGAGTTATCAGAACCTCTATGTCTCTGGATGGGGTCGGGGCTGGCAGCTGGACTGGGGTTGTCCGGGTGGCACCTGGCTCTCACCTTGGCTCATGGGCTACTTTGCCCCTACGGCGCAGGGTTGGGCTGTCTGCTCTTCTTCTGCTAACTGGGAAAAAAAGTTTTATTCTCTTTACACTGGCTGCCTGTGGCTACATCACTGATCTTTTACATAAAAAATAGTCCTTGTTGGATGCTGCGACCTGAAAACCAAATGCTTTTAGTTGTTCCAAGGACTAAACTGGTGACTAAAGGAGATCAAGGTTTTTCAGCTGTAGCTCCTAAATTGTGGAATAGCCTCCCACTATCCATAAGGTCCACCATAGGCTTGGGTGATTTTTTTTTTCCTTTTAAAAACTGTTTTCCTTGGCTTTTAATTCTAGGGAGCTGGAGCTTTAGGCCGGTTATGTTATGATATCTTTCTGCTTTTATTGCTTATTTTATCCTGTGTCACTGTGTTTTTATTTCACTATTTTTGCCTATTTTACCTGTGAAGCACTTTGGTCACTTTATTGTGTGTAATAGAAAACTGATTTAAAATTACAAACAGACTGCTCCACTACATGAGTTTTGGTGTACGGCCAGGGGTGGAAATTAAAAATTTTGTCAAAGCAATATGACAAATTTTTTTACCAGCCACTCAAATATTTTACCAGCCACTATTTTTTGTTGTGACAAAAGGTTATTTCATATGATGATGATGATGATGGTGGTCGAGGTGGGTGGAAGCAGTTGTGGTGCCCTACAAGCTGAACAACACCTCTTTCTGGACACGGCATGGAAATAACTAGATTTTTCTTATTTTATTTTAAATCATTAAAAGATGCATATCTGTACATGAAAAATTCAGACAGGTGATATTTATTTCTGTGGAGTGTATTTGAAGTTTTTTTTGTGCTTTTGTAAGTTTTTGTATGTAAGTTGTAATGTTTTTCAGACACTTGCTGCTTTTAATGCATAGATCTATTTGTGCTACCCGCTTATATTTAACAGGTAGGATATTCTGATGAAGGAAGTGATTTTTGTGGTTTTAGAAAGGTTTTCGTCGTGGATATAAATTGTTCCAATGCTATGCTAAGCATAACTCCTAAGCGTCCACTTCAGTATCCGATGATATTTAACATTAATAAGAACCGCTATAGTTTTCGGTTTGTAAACATGACGGTAGCCGTATTTGACAGGTAGCACCGACCGTTAGACATAGCTGTTTAGCCGTGCTACGGTAGGAAAATCTGACGAGGAAGCACAGATCGTCAGAACACCGACCGTAGGCATGAACGCACACTGACCGACGTCATGACGTCATTGATTTAGTTTTAAAAAGCTGTTGTTTAACTTTCTGTTCTTCCTTCGACTACTCTTGAAAAACATTTTTGTTGTCTGCCACCCGCTTAACTCCTGAAATGTTCCGCCACATTGCTAATGCTACTCCTCAAATTGTTTCTTCTTCTTCTTGATTTTTATTGGTGGTTGGTAAACAACTGAAGAAATCAATACTATAATAATGTGGCTTCTGAAGGTAATGGTTGGCAGTTTAAAGCAAAGGGGCTGAATACATATGCATGCACCACTTTTCAGTTTTTTTTATACTCTGAAATATTTAAAACACGTTTTTCCCCCATTTAACCTCATTAATCTGAAGGTTTTTATTTTTGAAATTAATGTTTGTAATAAAACTTAAAATCCAAATAAATTCCTGGTTCCTGAAGGGTTGATGAGACATCATCACAAGATGTTCAGATGTACTTTTCTTTCTAAAAAGATTATACTACCTTGGATTTATGCCTACACCTGTGGTACTGAGCAGCTTAGGTAAAGACTTACTTGAGGATTTTGCCCTTGTCAAACGTGTACGGTTGGACTTCCACAGGAAGTTGCTCTTTGTTCTCCTGGGCGATGGCCTGAAGAATCAGAGGACAGAAAAAATGAGGTAAATCATTTCAAGGAGCTACAGTAAGCTTCAGTCAAAATCAGGTTTTGCTGTCTGTTGATGTAATTTGTCCCCCAAAAACATGAACGTGTAGACACACAAAAACATTGTTTTATGATTATTTTACAGTTGAGGTTTTAGATCTAAACTGTAAATGTATTATTTGATCAATGAAAATCAAATTTGACACAAATTAAAAGGCCTAGATTTGACCCACTTCCTTTCATACTAGAGTTTTAAACTGAGATAATCTAACAAGAACGGACAGAGTTACAGTCCTTTCGGTCAAACCTTTAAATGAGATGTGGCATTGTGATATAGAAAGATCTTGTGTAGTGTCTTATCACTTGCAATATGTGTGGTGAATCACTCTTAGCTACTTCCAAGTCAAGCTTTAGCTCAATTTCTGTAAATTTCACTAAATTATAGCAATTTTTTTATAAATATACTTATTAATTTTCAGTTTTTAAAGAACAAAACACAACACAAAAGCAAAAGCTCAGCAGCACAGTCTAAAAGAGAAACCAGAGAAAGTTAGGGGGTTTACATATTTTCTTCATTTTATAGTCCAGTCCAAGAGTTAATAAATGCTTGAGACAAGATGGTGGACACGTGTTCTTCAATATAGTCCAAAAAGGGTTTTCATATGTATCCAAAGATATCAATCTTGGAGTGAACGAGGCATGTTAGAAAGTCAAGTGGAATGTGTTCCAAGATAAGCTTCCTCCACCCAGAAACAGTAGGTGACTTTTTGGAAGTCTATTGCAATAAACTATTCTTTTGAGCACAAAAGGTTAGAATATTATATAACTTGTGTTGTGGAATAAATAATTATCAAATAGTGAGATGTCTGTTTCAAAGAATCGGAACAAGATAAAATGATTTTATTATAAAGGTAAAAAGGCGTTCGGAGACTCCACTCATTGAACTTAATAAGAAGAAGAGCCCCAAATGAAATACAATATACACTTTCATAGAGAGGTTTCATTACATTATACGATTATATATTTACATAGCTACTGAGCAGTTTTCTTCTCATGAAAAAGAGAACAGTATACGAAGGGAGGAACTGAGTCTCTTCTCAGTTCGCACATAGCACAAAGATGAAAGCATATCAAAACCTTCCTACACTACAAAGTATTAAAAGAAAATTAACTTCATAGTCTTCTACTGACGTAACTGTGCAGACAAAAAATCATAACTATTATTATACATTTTACAGAAAGCAGAACATTGTTAACATCATTAAAAACTTTCATAACACATTTTTTTAAAATGTTTACTTGATTGACCGAGGAGAAGAGACACTGGATCGAGATCAATGTTAACTTTTCCTGATTTCTACCAGAATAGATTCCCAGTATACCTGGCTCTTAAAGCATGACCAGAGGCAGTGTGTGAGGCTGCCTTCATGTATTTTATATTTAGGGCACAGTGAAGAGGACCCTGGTTTAAATTTAGACACCCAGTTTGGGGCCAAGTGAACTCTGTGCAGTAATTTAAGTTGCAAAGCCCAGGAGCGATTACAATTAGTAATTTTTCTGGCAGAGTTCCAAATACTGCTCCACATTTCTTCAGTGATCTTGATATTCAGTTCTCCGCCCCAGGTTTGGGCCAGAGTTGGCGAGTCAGACTCATAATAACATTTTAATGTTTTACAACACAAACTAAGTGACACTTCACGAGTTCCGAAAAACAGCTTTTCAATGCCTGAGATTTCAGTGTCACTAAGTTGTTTCTTTTTTAACAAAATCTGTTAACTGGAAAAAACAGAAGAGATTGTTTTTCCCTATTCCAAAGGCTTCCACAACTTGATTAAATGACATGAGGATCCCTTCTTTGAAAAGACAGCCTAAGAAGGAAACACCCTTAGTCACCCATTCCCCAAAACCTGTATCCAGCATACTTGGAAGGAACTCAGGGTTGTGGACAAAGAGGGTGAAAGGGCATGTTATTCCAGTTTTCCCCACAATATGTTGAGCTGTTCTCCATGCCTTGACTGTATTAACAGTAATTGGATTGTTACAGCATTTATTTATCGTTTTCATATTTTTTTAGAAAAAGCAGGCTTTTAAGAGGGCAGTCACATAACAAGGTTTTTATATGCAGCCATCCTGTGGATGGATTTCCAGATATCCACTCTCGGGAACATAATAGAAGAGAACTCAATTGATATTTTTTGAGATCTGGAAGATCTAAACCTCTCATGTGTCAGGATTTGGAGGTCTTTGGGTCTGTTTTTGTATTGAGTTTATTGTTTCTTTAATTCTGTTATTTGGTTCCTGTGTTTTGTTTTGGTGCCTTGTTCTCTGTGCCCTTTGTGTTCTCTGTAATCATTCACCTTTCCTCTGCTCAGTACCTGTCAGCCTGCCTAAACCACCCACACCTGTCCCTCGTTCATAATCAGTCACCTGTGTCCACTTTCAAACCATCCTCTGCCTTTAAAACTGGTTCATCTTCTTCACTTCCCAGATGGTTCATTTTCACTCATGTGCTGTCCGGTTTTTCCTTGTGTCTTGCCCCCTTGTGTTCTTTGCAACCCTGGTTTTTGTTATTTAGTTTTAGTTGCCTTTTGTTTTGATTATTTCGTTAATAAATTAGTTTTAGTTTTGAGTTCCTCCTTGTCTGCCTGCAATTTGGGTTCCAACCAACCACTAACCTGACACCAGCCAAGATATGGGAAGACCACTCCAACGTTCAAGGTCTAGCTTAATTTTGTCAAATAATGGGACAAACTTTGCTCTGAACATCTGATTGAAGACAGGTGTAACAAATATACCAAGATATTTAAATCATGCAGGAGACCACTTAAAAGGGTAGCTGGGAATGTAAAATTGTTTACCCCAAGGCATGGCCTCAGATTTGGAGGGTTTTTTTGTACCCGGAGAATGAGCCAAACTGAATAATAATTGTGATGACTCTGTGTACTGAAATGGCTGGCCTAGAGAGAAACAACAAAACATCATTGACATATAAAGAAATTTTATGGGCCCCCCAATCCGTGTTGATTCCGAATGCGGTGGGGTCACCATGGATTGCTCCACATAGGGGTTCAATTGCAAGAGTGAATAATAGGGGTGAAAGGGGGCAGCCCTGCCTGTTTCCCCTTCTCACCTAAAAATTTCAAGACCTAAGCCCATTTGTAATAACTGCCACTAAAGGGCAATTGTAGAGGACTTTATTCCAGCTTATAAAATTGGGACCTAAACCGAACTGGTGCAGAGTATGAAACAGGTAGGACCACTCAATGCGGTTGAACGACTTTTCCGTGTCTAAGGAGACCACAAGACCATCTATTGTCCGCCATTGACACAACTCAATCACATTTAAGAGACGTCTGATGTTATTGCAAAAATTGCAACTCTTGATAAAACCTGTTCGGTCTGCCCTTATTAAGAGGGGTAAAATGTTTTCCAAACATGTTGCCAGAATTTTGGACAATATTTTCAGATCTATGTTGAGTAATGAAATGGATCTATAAGTGCTGCAATTTTCTGGAAGTTTTGATTCTTTTAAGAATTTAGGCTTCTTCCCTGAAAGAAGGAGGGAGGACACCAGAGGGTGAATTGAGGGTGAATATTCTAAAATACTCAAGAAATTTTTCATCTTTCAGAATCAAGGGATTTACTCTCCAGTGATTTGGTTGAACTCTTGCAGTTTGAAGGGTACAATTTAGATACACTGCAGCATGATCAGATATAACAATGTGTCCTATTTTGCATGAAACAACTTATTTTAAGATAATTTTAAGAAGGAAAAAATAGTCAATACGTGTGTAGCATCTGTGAGGGTTGATAAAGAAAGTGTACTCTTTTCCAGCAGGATAGAGTTTTCTCCACACATCCACAAATCCCACCTCCTCAAAAAGATCAAACACCTGCTTTGACTTCCTTGAGATGGGAAAGGAGCTAATAGGGAGCCTATCAATCAATGGATTCCTAATACAATTAAAATCACCTCCTACAATAACATTTTCTACAAGTTTTGTCGTTACTTCGGTGCACTCTCTCGAGCTTGATCCGGCCACTCTTGGTCTTGATGTGCAGGAATTCGGTCAACCACTTTTTGAAGAATTTTAGGGCCCCAGTGCTCTATGGCCTGTCTCAAACCAAGCACCCGAATATTGTTTCTCTTGCCATTATTTTATTTGTCATCAATTTGTTGTGCCATTGTGAGGACCTCTCTCTGCAGTGAGCAGGATCGAGTGTTGTGATCTTACTAGCTGTTGGAAGCTCGGCAGCTAGCTCCGTGTTAGCCATCTTTACATGTGCTAAGCAGTTGAGACTCCACTTCACAGATTTTGTTGGTTTTCTTTGTGACTTTGGACGGCATTGTGCTAAGGTGAATCGGAAGAGTGTTAATCATTGTTCATGTTACCCCATTTAGCTGAAGAGTGTCAATAGGAGGGTAATATTCTGCTCAAATGTAAATTATGTGATGCGCAGCTCGGTGAAGTCAACCGCTTACTACACCGCCATTTAGAAAAGCCGCCATTTTTGAGTTTGACAACGTTGATTTTCTGTGGTGGCCATCTTGAATTGGATTAACTACAAAAGTTAACAATTATAGATGCACATCTATGATTAAGTTCTGAGAATTTCATTTAAATTTGTGCAGTGATTCATGAAATATTTTACAGACACATGATTGAACACCCGACCCGACCCCGGATAAGCAGAAGAGAATGGATGGATGGATGGATGGATGGATGATTGAACACAAAGTTTGTATTTCTAACCCTAGTACGACACTGTATTGATTTCCATTAATTTTAGCAGTCGAACCATGACCCTTATCCTAAAGGCCCCATCTACTAAATTGAAACTATTGGAGTCTAGTTGGTGAAAAAATCCATTCAAAATTGAGAGAAAATACACAAATTGTCAGCAGAAGCCTCACCAAACTGTATTACTGTCCATATTCCTGTTTTGAATGGCCACTTTTTTAAAATCTGTGCACAGCTTATAAAACTACATTCTTGGTCGTGACATTATAGCATAAATCTGTAAAAGAAAATCATTTTATCTCATTTTTGTGACATTTTGAAGCACAAACAGAAGGAAAAAGGCTCAGCACTGTTTTCTTTTTTAGCACAAGCCTGCCAGTCCTGCATTCAAACCCACTGCAAAACTATGCTGGACAGATATCATCCCTTCTGACTTCTTAGAAATCAGAATTAAGAGACAGTTCTTCAAAACATCAACTTTTTCTCCTGTAAGAAGTTAGCAAATGAAACTCTGTACAAAGCCACAAATAAACAATGTTTCCTACAGTTTTAACCTATAAAAATAAAACTTGTTTGCAAAGTGCATCTACATCTGAATAGGTTTTGGAGTCAACCCAATTCAAAATGGCCACCACAGCTAATCAAAAAATGGCTATTCCGAAAAGATACAATAATCTATTGAACAAAGAGAGAGAGAACTGAGAGTCATTCACAACACATATTCTAAGTGTGACACCTTACAATATTCCATGAGATGAATATTATATTCAACTCGTGGAATAATAATCTTGCATGTCATAATATTTTTGCATAACATTATTTTCAATATCTGACCAAAACAGCTACAGATCGGTCATTTCTTTATGTTTTAAACTTTGGCATGGAATGTAATGGGTGATAGGTATTCCTTCAAGTAATGCTAGGCCTTTTTTTTACCATGTTCTGATCTATTAAATCTTAGAATTGTATGTTAATTTTACAGTGGAAGATGTCCCTGCAATGTTAGAAAAGAAAAGTGATTCTCCTCACCTCATAGTACAAGTCTGGTGGTTCTGGGATCTCACTGCTTACCCTTTCCAGATCATCAGGTATCCAGGGTAACAGTCGACATCGCCTCAGCAGCAAGTTGCTTTCTCCATATGCATAATCGCGAGTTACTTCATCTGTAGAAATGTTTATGAGCTGTAATGTTTTCTTACAAAATGTATTTTTTATAAGAAAAAAAAAAACCTAAAGTGATACAGTACACTGTGTTCAAAACTGCCCTCATGTTTTTAACAACTTCTAAAATATTAATAATTATTTTTTATTCCTCTAAATAATTTTTTAACATTTCTATTAAAAACATGAAAATAATTCCTTATTGTCCTAAAGTAAGATGGCTGCTGTTTAACACGCTTGCTTTTATTAAGCAGGGATTTTAAATCAGCACACAGCTTATTCCTGATTGCTTTGATCAATCCAAACCTTGAGGTTAACATGTTACTCTTGTTTGTTTTGTTCATACACTGTAGTTCAAATGCAGAAAAGTTTGGACTTTGATGAGAATAAGTTTTATAGCTTATAAAAGATAATATAAGGCTGGACTATAACATCAGGATTTTATTACAGATCTTTAGTAGCTGAGCTTAAACAATTTACTTATTAGGGTGATTATAAAAAGTAAAGAAATGCTACCAGCCCTATTATATACAGTACAGCCTTTTTTATTGGTTTCATGAATGTGGTACAATTGGTTGTCCCCCGACCTCAAATATTCTTTCTAATTTGTTGCCTTGCAACCAGTAATTTAAAGAGATTTTCTATTTAATTATGAGATCAAATCACAGGTGTCTTGGTGGACTCTATCACTATTCTCTTTCTTCATGGTCACTCAGTTTGTGAGGACACCCTGCTCTTGGTAGATTTACACATGTTCCATATTTCTTACATCTATTGATGATGGCTATAACAGAGCTTCTGAGGATGTTATGGGCCTTAAAAATCATTTTGTATCCATCATCTGACTTGTACTTTTCAATAACTTTTCTCTAAATTGAAACTTTAAAGAGGTGAATTTTTATGGAATCACTTTTTTTTTACATTACATATTACTTGATTGGTATTACATTGTAGAAATTTGATTTCACTTTGGCAGTGATCCGATTGCTGGATCTCCAGAATCAGATGAAAACTCTTCAGATTTAGATTCTGATGATCACAAGGATCGTCATGACAGACAGAACAACGCGAATAACGACCGAGTTGGGAACGTGGAATGGTGAGAACCGATTACTCCCAGATTATTGTCATGACATAAGTACATGTGAAGGGATACATTTTTTTTTCTTTAATGTTACTCGGTTATTCGTTTTTATAATGAAGGGATAAATCTTTTATATAATGAAGGGATAAATCTTTCAACTTGTTTTTCTGGGTTACTTAGATAACTTGTTTTTGTGAAACGGGGAATGCTGTGTGAACACTTATATTTTTACTTAGATAACTTGTTTTTGTGAAACGGGGAATGACAACACTCTGTGTGAACACTTATATTTTTCTGTGTGAATCTTATGTTTTTCTGTGTGCGGACACTTGGGAGTCTGGGAAAGTGGCTGCCGGTTTTGAAAACATGTTATCAAAACCAAACGCCTAACTCATAGCAGGAACACCTGCATGGAGGGACTGGCCCTCCCTCTTCGCACGTGGTCTTTGTTTACTCACTTCTATAATACGGGGAAGCACCGAACCCCAGACAGAGTCTGTTGCGGGTTGCGCGCGAACGCCCAGCTACTCTGCCCGGGCTGTTGGCTCCCCAGTCCAGTGTCAAGGTAAGAGGCGCTTACGTTTTATTAAGTTAGCATCACGGGGATGTGAAGCATTGAAATGCTGCTTGCTTTGCTGTGTTCTGCGGCGGAATAAAAGTGAAACAATTATTCTAGCAGAAACAGTGTGTGTGTGATTTATTGTGCTGACTCCTTCCGATCCTGTCTAAATATTTCACAAAACATGACACTGCAAATCAACCTAAAGATGGCAGGAGAGAGCTAACGTTGCTAATTCAAAACTAAGCCGATGCTAACTTAATGCTAACCGGACACTAACTTGTAAACAACATGAGCGCGCTTCAGAGTAGTGTTTATGAACTGTCACACCAGAGTAAACTAATCACCAGCAGTTTCAGACTATGACATTTGTTTAATCACATATGGATTGTCTATATTTTTTCATCAATAACAAAATGCTCTGAATCACAAAGTGATCTCAGGCTGTCGGCCTGTAAGCAGCTCATACCTTTTAAAAACAGAGCATGTTCACGTCACGTTTGAAGTAAAAGGTCCTCTTTATCGTCCACTCCTATGTGGCTATGTCCTCCTCTCCATTTGCCTTTCTTTTAAAATTAAAAATAGTTAGGACTGCTGCTGGCAAAAGGTCCTGTTTTTTTTTTGCATGAAGCCAGTTTCCCGCATTAACGAGGGTCAGAGCGGTACTTCCCTTTGATGTGATCCGAACCAGAGTTCTGATAGTAATTCCCACATTGGAGCTTATGGATCCAAATCTGAGGAAGGTTTTTATCTTTCAGAAAGCCAAAAAATGAAACTCCAGTGGTATTTTCTGTCCAGTTTGAATAATTAATTTCAACAATCTGACCTATATTGTATCAGAATTCATCCACTCACTGATGAATTGCTGATCCTCAGCGGCTCAGTGGCTGTTACACATCAGAGGGGTCATGGAAAATGCAGAAAACACCCAAGTGGTTTCTTCAGTGTTTGGTGTGAAAAAATTCATAGTATAATTTTTTTTTGGAAAATTTTACAATGAGCATATTTTATGTTTTTCTTTGAACTGATGTTGGCTTCAAAACACTTTTCAGTTCAGCTTTAAAGTAGTGAGGATATCCTCAGTTCTTAATTCATAAGAAAGTCACGAAACAGGCTTTTTTGAGGACCTTTTGCAAGACAGTTTTCAACTGAACAAGAAACCTTGCAACAATTTAACTTTGCAAGATCTCATGGCACAAGATCTTGTTACACAATATTTCCAAGGATCTGTGTTTAATATTGTGTTTTGAAAGTACGGCTTGTTTTTCTTTGCTTTGGGGTTTGCTTCGTCGCTTTGTCGCCAGGTTTTCCACTTCCACTGAATCGATACATTTTTCTATTGCACTGTCGTTTGCTGCAACCTTCCCTATCTTGACCATGTTTTCTGTTACTCTCTTTGTTTATGTTTATGTTGCATGCCAGTCCACTATGGGGTACTGTGATGTCTGTAGCACATATTATCGGGAATATTTTTGTTTTGGTGGTGTTCTGGTGAGTTTGGATATGGAGCTGCATATGGTGGAATAAAGTTGAAAAATAATCCAAAGATGAGTTATTATTACTGACCAACATTTACCATGAACTCTATTTGTCATTATTTTCAAGATTTCCTCACTTTCTGTTGTTTTTGCTTTAATTAAAAGCTAGCTTCCGTTGTTTTCCAAAGAGCCCCTCTTTTGGCCTGTTTTCCACAGCATGGCATCAGGATCAGAATGGATTGTGTTCAGACTACCAAAAGAATGCACATAAAAGGGGTCTAAACCACCTCTAAAGGTGGTCTGAGAGAAAATGGTTTGAATGTGCATTGAGTGAGTTCAGTCATCTGAACAGAGAAAAGATGATAAGGTGACCTGGTGGTGGAATGGTGAAGTGCAGGAAGTTATCCAGAGGAAGAGGTTAGCCAGGAAGAAATGGGACAGTGAGAGGACGGAAGAGAGTAGACAGGAATATAGGGAGATGCAATGTAGGTAGCAAAGGCAAAACAGGAGGTGTATGATGAGTTGTACAATAGGCTGGACACTAAGGAGGGAGAGAAGGACTTGTATCGACTGGCAAGACAGAGGGACCAGACTGGAAAGTATGTTCAGAATGTTAGGCTTGTTAAAGGTAGAAATGGTAATGTTCTAACACAAGAGGAGAGTGTGATGAAAAGATGGAAGGAGTACTTTGAGGAGCTGATGAATTAAGAGAACAAAAGAGAAAAAAGAGTAGAGGTCATAGAAACTGTGGACCAGGAAGTGGAAAAGATTAGTGAGGATGAAGTTCAGAAAGCTTTGAAGAGGTTGAAGAAGGGGAAGGCAGTTGGACCTGATGACATACAAGTGTAGGTATGGAAATGACTAGGAGAAATGGCAGTGAGATTTTTGACTTGATTACTCAATGGCATTTTTGAGAATGAGTAAATACCTGAGAAAAGGAGAAGGAGTCTGTTGGTGCCAATCTTTAAGAATAAGGGGGATATACAGAGTTGTAGCAACTACAGGGGAATTAAGTTGATAAGCCACACAATGAAGATCTGGGAGAGTTGTGGAAGCTAGACTAAGACAAGAGGTGACTATTTGTGAGCAGCGGGATGGTTTTATGCTGAGAAATAGCACCACAGATGCCATCTGTGCTTTGAAAATGTTGATGGATAGAAAGAACTTCATTGTGTCATTGTGGATTTAGCAAAAGTATATGACAGGGTGCTGACGGAGGAGCTGTGGTGTTGTATGAGGACATCTGGAGTGACAGAGAAGTTTGTTATCCTGGTACAGGACATGTATGAGGACAGTAGGCGGTGAGGTGTGCTGTAGCAGTGACCGATAGCTCAATGTGGAGGTGGAACTGCATCAAGGATCGGCTCTGAGCCCCTTCTTGTTTACGCTGGACAGACTAACACATGAGGTCAGGCAGAAATTCCCGTGGACTATGATGTTTGCAGATGACGTGATCTGTGGTGAGAACAGGGAACAGGGAACTTGGAGAGGTGGAGGTATGCACTTGAAAGACATGGAATGAAAGTCAGCCATAGAAAGACAGAGTACATGTGTGAATGAGAGGGAGGCAGGAGGAACAGTGAGGCTACAAGGAGGTCAGAGGTCACAAAGGTGCTGGACTTCAAGTATTTAGGGTCCACTGTCCAGGAAAATGGGGAGTGTGGTAAAGAGGTGAAGAAGAGAGTCCAGGCAGGGTGGAGTGGATGGAGAAAATTTTCAGGAGTGATTTGTGACAAAAGGTTGGCAGCAAAAGTCAAAGGAAAAGTTTACAAGACAGTGATAAGACCAGCTATGTCGTATGGTTTGGAGACGTGGCACTGACAAAAAGACAGGAGACAGAACTGGAAGTGACAGAGCTGAAGATGTTGAGGTTCTCCTTGGGAGTGACAAAGATGGATAAAATTAAGAATGAGGTCATCAGAGGTAAAACACACGTTGAACGACTGGGAGATAAAGTTAGAGAGGCCAGACTGAGATGGTTTAGACATGTGTAGAGGAGGGACAGTGTGTTTTTTTTTTTAATGAAGAGTTTATATGGTGTACACTGGCAGGGAGCAGGTAATTTTTTTAGATGCTGTATGTCCAGTTGTTATTTATAATTGTCATATTATTATTATTACCAATATGAGTGCACATTTTCTTGTCCTGTTATGAGAGTTAGTTTGTAATTATGTTGTTTATGTAATATAATTAATTTGTTGTTTTTTTGTACTGTAAATTGAATAGGAATATGAATATCATAATGTGTTTTGTATTACAAATTTTTGAGAATTATTGAGTTGGTAAATAACATATTTCACTAAATTGAGATAAGGGGTATGATTAAATAAGGTTTACTTCTTCCTACTCCTTTTCAAACAGAAAGTAGTGATTAGTTATATTATTTTGTTCTTGGTTATGTATGCATATGTTTTCTCTTGTCCTACTGGTTACATGTTTTTTTTTATTTGTTTGAAATAAATAAATAACTATACTGGTAGAAGGATGTCAGACATGCAGCTGCCAGGAAAAAAGACAAAGAGGAGATAAATGGATGCAGTTAGAGAGGAAATGGAGTTAGTTGGCGTGAGGACAGAGGACACAGAAGACAGAGTTAGCTGGAGAAGGATGACTTGCTATGGTGACCCCTGAAAAAGGAACAGCCAAAAAAAAGAAGTATAAGAAGATTGAGTGAGTTCAGACCTGTGTTTACTGCAATCCAATCGCAATTGGAAAGCTAACAAGAGTACCGCCAACAGTACTAATACACCCATCAGTAGGCATAATCTAGGGCAAAATTGGTTTGACATTTTAAAGTTACTTGGATGTGAAGTATTAAAAATTTTGGACACAGTGTTCTCTTGCCCATACGCGGGTCACCGGGGCCCACTCTGGAGCCAGGCCTGGAGGTGGGGCACATTGGCGAGCACCTGGTGGCCAGGATTTCGCCCATGGAGCCCGGCCGGGCATGGCCCGAAGAGGTCACATGGGTCCCCCTTCCCATAGGCTCAACACCTATGGGAGGGGCCAAAGGAGTAGGGTGCAATGTGGGATGGGTGGTGGCCGAAGGTGGGGTCCTTGGCGGTCTGATCTTCTGCTACAGAAGCTGGCTCTTGGGACGTGGAATGTCACCTCTCTGGTGGGGAAGGAGCCTGAGCTGGTGTGTAAGGTTGAGAGGTTCCGGCTAGAAATAGTCGGGCTCACCTCAACGCACGGCTCTGGCTCTGGAACCAGTCTCCTTGAGAGGGGTTGGACACTCTTCCACTCTGAAGTTGTCCCCAGTGAGAGGCGCCAAGCAAGATGGGCATACTTGTTGCCCCCAATCTTGGTACCTGTATGTTGGGGTTTACCTTGGTGAACGAGAGGGTAGCCTCCCTCCGCCTACGTGTGGGGGAATAGGTCCCGACTGTTGTTTGCGCTTACGCGCCAAACAGTAATTCAGATTACCCACTCTTTTTGGAGTCCTTGGAGAAGTTACTGGAGAGTGCCCCTCCTGGGGACTCCCTTGTTCTACTGGGGGACTTCAACGCTCACGTGGGCAATGACAGTGAGACCTGGAGGGGTGTGGTTGGGAGGAACGGCCCCCCTGATCTGAACTCGAGTGGTGTTCTGTTGTTGGACTTCTGTGCTCGTCATGGATTGTCCATAACGAACACCATGTTCAAACATAAGGGTGTCCATATGTGCTCTTGACACCAGGACACCCTAGGTCACAGTCCAATGATTGACTTTGTTGTCGTTTCATCTGACCTGCGGCTGCATGTCTTGGACACTCGGGTGAAGAGAGGGGCGGAGCTGTCAACTGACAGTGAGTTGGCTCCGATGGTGGGGGAGGATGCTGGTCAGACCTGGCAGGCCCAAACGTATTGTGAGGGTCTGTTGGGAACGTCTGGTGGAGTCTCCTGTTAGACAGAGCTTTAACTCCCACCTCCAGGAGAACTTTATACATGTTCCGGGGGAGGTGGGGGACATTGAGCCCGAGTGGGCCATGTTCCGTGCCTCCATTGTTGAGGCGGCTTATCAAAGCTGTGGCCGCAAGGTAGTTGGTGCCTGTCGCAGCAGCAACCCTCGAACCCGCTGGTGGACACCGGCAACAATATTCAGTCTCAGACTTAAGTAACGTTTCTATTATTTCTCTCTAAAGCTAAAGAGCAATAAAGGGAACCAGTGCAAATGTTTGTCTTGGTAAGATCTCTGTAAACCATCAGGGTGTTTATTAAATCCCAGCACTGACACATTAAGATGAGAGCTGTGGGAATCATTGCATGTCTGATAGAAACTTATGCATGTATTAGAGTCTATTTTTACCTCCTTTTGTGAGGTCCTGCTGTGGCCAGAGCAGGGTGTAAGCCAGCTGGCCCGGGATGTAAAAGAAGGGAACCATGCAGCAGCTGGGCTGGTTCGAGTGCTGCACTTGGGAACCAAACTCGTCCATGATGTACCACACAGGAACTTTTTCTTCTGCTGACTACACATAAAACATTTTTCTTAACAGCATGACAAAAGCCCAGAAGCATTTATAAAATACACAAATCTCTCTCGACCTGGTACAACTTTGATGAAGGCTAAATGTTAATTAATTTAACATATACATAAATATCATCCAGTGCTTTTCATGTCAGAGCTTTAGACTAAGATCATCTTATGATAAAAAATGATTGAGTTGTAAATTTTAGCTTATTATCTGTAAAATTGACTAAATTATAACCATTTTTGAGTTTTTTAAGGTCACTTGACTACGGCAGCCATCTTGAATTGGGCTGGCTCTAAAAGTGAATCAGTTGCAGATGTACATCCAGTGATTATTTTCTGAAAGTTCTATTAAAATGTGTTCAGGGGTTCATGAGATATTTTGCTAACAGACTTACTTGACTCCAGATAGCCTATGGCAAATTTTTTAATAAAGATCTGCACAATCTGTTAGCTATTTGAATATGGGCTTACCATACCCAATTTTAGATCAAAATCTGTAAAATTGTCTAAATTGCTGGCTAGTGTTGATTAGCTGTCACAGTCATCTTGAATGCGATTGACTCCAAAGGTTAATCAGTTGTAGACGTGGATACAAAATTTACTTTTACACTTTTATTAGTTTCATGAAATATTTTTCTAAAAGACAGACAAACGAACACACAAACAGACAAAGGCAACAACATTATCATCCACCTTCACTTTGCGGTGGAGGGCAATAACAATGTTGAGTGGGGCTTAAAATAATGTCTTTGAGTGTGGGGTGTTCTCTAACATACCCCTTGGGAGAGTTGATAAGTTTGGTTGAACTTCCACATGTTCTTCAAGATCAACTCCACTGTTTCTGGACATGGCACCTCACCATGAAAGTCCAACCCCATGAGGGCGGCCATTCTTGACAGGAGACCAGGAATCTGCTCCAGCTGCTGCCGGGCGTGCTCCACACGGTAAGTCCAAGCATGGTCAACCAGAAAAATGCTGCAAAAGAATGGAAGAAAAGTTTAATGCTGACGCAGTATTTGCGCTGTTGTTGTCCTGTCTCTGTTTTTTCCAGTCAAACTACTTCCACATTCTTTGTGATGGTTTAATCATTCATATGAACCGTCAGCTTGATCAGGAATAGTGTGCTATAACTTTTGGTTTGTATAACTTTTCTACATTTAGAAATATTTAACTTCATTTTTTAAAGTTCGCCACAGAAATACATTGAGATCTCTTCATTTTCCCTAAAAACGTTCTCTTTGAATTGTGTTTCAACAATTTTTTTCTTTTTGCTTTCTTAAGCCATTTGTGTTTGGAAATTGTACCCCATTCAATGAGCTAACTGATATTCTTGGCCCTTATTGTTTCCTCACTGTCAGAAATCTTGGAGTGTTTTTAGACACTTCTTTTAAATTTGAAGCTAGTACAAAATTTTACTTATCTCTAAAAGATCACAAAACACTTGTCCATGCCTTCATCACCACTGGACTGGACAACTGCAATTCTCTACATTTTGGCCTTGAACAATTGTGTCTCCGTTGCCTGCAGTTAGACCAGAATGCTGCTGTGTGTCTTTTAACAGGCACTTATCTATTTTACTGATGGCTTTTACTGTTTGTTTCAAACCAGCTTGTAAATCACTATTTTAGGATTTGCGATACTTTGTATATTTAATTAATATATAGGATGAATCGTTTTGAACCCAACACTGACCCCTGCGAAACACCACCCAGTCTAGTGCAATCTTCCTACTTCCATATTGTTCCAGTTTTACTTTTTGAATTCATGGACAGTGATTGACTCAATAGGACTGGTAAGTTAAATTTCACAAATGATGCCAAATGATGTAACTATCACCTGTGCGTTTGTATGTATGTATGTCTAAAACTCAATTTAACAGATTTTTAGTTTCTCTGTTAATAAAATAAGCAGCAGCTGGAGCAGGGGGGTCCCTTGGTCGTAACAATAATAAGCAGAAAAGAAAGAGGACTTTCATTTACATTTAGTGAACGAGCTGCTTGCTGTTGTAGTCTTGGGAACTTTCTAACTTCGGCTACACAGAGAGAGAAGGCTGACAGAGAGGACAGGGGAAGGATTTATTCAGTAAACGTACTGCTAATTCACGCATGTGCAGAAACAACGAGCTGGTGCAGAGGAGTGATTCGTTCAGGGAACGAACTGCTGAGTCGCGTATGCGCAGAAACAAAGAACTGCCGCCGAGGAGTGATTCGTTTGCTTAGTACTGTGCTGGAAGTGACGCCGTTTATTCGTGTACTGCACAAATAAACTTAGAATTGGTATTTTTCCTCTAGCTTTAGAAATTGGACGCTTTCACTCAGTCCCAGAGGAGGATCAAAAATGTTCTCTGTGTGATTTAAATGATATTAAAAATGAAATGCACTTCTTATGTTGTCCTTTGTATACAACTCTCAGAAATAAATTGTTTGGTAAAGTTCTTGATGTTTACTCAGATTTTTTTTCATATGAGTGATGAAGATAAACTACAGTATTTATTTAAATATGTGTTTCAGTTAGCTCAGTTTGTTTTAAAAGCCTGGCATCTTCAAAAGAGGACACTTTATGTTTGAAGGATGTTGATGTTGGTCTCTCTCTGCATCTATGAAATATGTTTGTGTGTCTTCTAAGCCCATGGGGGCCGGGCACCTTTTATGGTGTATGGCACAAAAGAAATAAACTAAACGAACTAACTAACTAATAAACTGTGTGAATTGAAGGATTCGGTGAACAAATCTTTTGAACGAATCATTTTAATGAACTGATTCTAGTGATTCAGTTCACTCAAAAGTTCTGCTGTTCTCATCACTAGTGAGTGATATGCATTCCTTCAAGGATTGCTAGGCCTTTATTTCTTCTCAGCATAGATGCAGCAGATATAAGGTTAGTAAAATTTTAGCCTTCAGTGGCCTCACCTGGTTGGATCTGAGACCTGTAAGCCGCTCTCCCTGGTAACCACCACTTTATAACTGACCGCCTCTCCAGGATTGTTCTTTTTCCTCTCAGGTTCTTCGTTTTCCTCATCCTCCACCTCCTCTACATTCTCTTCCTGTTGGACATGTAATACTCCAAAAACCTCCCCGGCATCATAAATCTTCAACAGAGAGAAAGGAAACAGTATAGATCTTCAGTTTCACAACATTTTAGCTTTGGGTATAAATAAAGTAACCTAACATAACCTAATCTATGGTGACCTCTTTAGTACAAGTCCAAATAGAAAGAAATAGCACACAGCTCAATTGTTCTGTAGACGGTAATCACTCCTATCAATACAGTAACTTGCCAAACTTTGTTCTATTAATTGAAATAAATGCCTTGCTAGGCTCTTTAAAGAATGCCTGTCATCTGCTGTCTTTCATGCCAGAGTTTTACACAAAGATGATCTTATGCTGAGAAATGACAATGCAGCTGTTTTGGCCTAATCAGGTAAAGGATGTAATACACAATCTCATGCGATATTGAGAGATCTTGTTAGCGCTCATAATACATTGTGGGGATCATCATCAAATTGACTGTAACATGTCATAAACAAAAGTAGGATTATTTTATATTAAGCCTGTAATTATCCAGTAGAAGCAGGGTGAAAACAACCTCTAACTGTTAACTGTGCTAACTAACAGAAAGCTTCGAAAACCTGGTGACGTCAGCAGGCACGAGCAGACCTCGTCAGTGAGCTTGTGATATAAAGTTCTCCAGTAGACCTGAGGAACCCCTGAAGACCGTAGAGCTCCGGCGTGAAGCGACACGAAGGCACCCAACCCCTCTTCATCACCACTTTCACTCAACATTTCACTCTTTGTTGACAAAATGCTGCTCACGTACACGCGTGCTAGAAACCCGGAAGATGTAGTCTTTTTTTTTTAATCTTTATTGAGGGTAACAATACAAATGGACAGACATGCTATCACGTGACTTGTAAAGCGCCGAAAACGCCCATACACATAATAGAAGTGACTTCTATTATGTCTATGAAAACGCCGCCATCTTCAGGAAGTAATTCATTTCTTTTTTTTCCCCAAAACTTTATTCATAATTCTGAACAGTACAAAATCAATGCACATATAAACAACTGAAATTAATAACAAATGATGAAGATTTTAAGAAAGATAAGATAAAATAAACATTAATAAAATAAATAAATAAATTGAAAGTAAACATGTTTACCCAGTTTTTTTGTATGTAAAGTACTAGGGGTTTTCCATGAGGTTGAGTTCTTTTACCAACAAGAAGAGTTTTACTGCATTTCTTTTCTTCATATGTTTCAGTGATGAAAAGAAAAGGCACACTTCTTTGTGGAAGGCAACAAAATTTGGTTTAGATTTAAGGAATCTGTTCTTGTGTATAAAAAAAAACTTTCTAAGAATAACAATGGAATTAATGTTAGATTATTTACAGAGACGTCAGTCAAAAAGCCAAATATGATATTTTCTATTTTTAAGTCTGGAACTTGCAAATGTTTAGACAACCAGTGATGTAAATCTTCCCAAAAGACGGCAGTATATATACGTTCATAGAATATATGGTCAGTAGTTTCAACATGTTCCTTACAAAATGAACAATTTGTACATTCAAACCCAAAACGGTTAAAAAGAAAATCAGCAGACGGGTATATTCCATTAATAAGCTTAAAGTGAAATAGAATAAGAACCGGGCATAGTTTCCTAAATGGAACTCTTTTTAGGATGGGGAAACACATTACTGGTTTATGTAGATGGTGTGATGAAGTAGAAACAGTGGAGCATGTTTTGATTAAATGTAGGAAATATGCAAGCCAAAGAAGATTATTAAACATGGAACTAGGTTTTAGTAGGGAATTGAAATTTGAGAAGGTGATCGATCAGAGGAATAGTATTGAGGGGAAAAAGAAGATTTTTCGTTTTTTAAAAAAACACTGGGATCTTTAAGAGAATTTGAGGTATAGATGGTAGGAGTTAATAGAGGGCAGTAGTGCAACATTAATGGATGCAAGCTGCCGTTAAAACCTAAAGAAGAAGAAGAAGAAGAAGAACACTTCACCGTCAGAGTGATAACCTGAAACATGTGTTGCCTCCTGACCAAGCTTATGCGTCAGACGATGCTTATGAATCTTTCCTTCATTTCAGGTTTAATAGTTTCCAGGATTACTGACCTTCTCAAGACAAGTGCTGTGCTTCAAAGCTCTGAAAGAACCCGGTCCAAAGACTTACCTTGCTGGCTCTGTCATGCTCGCCTCCCTAGACCGAACCCTGCTCACCCTCCCATGTCACCGGAGATTCAAACCCCTACTGGAACCGTCACTTCATGGACCCAGAACCCTGATCCGTTCTCCTCCACAAATGAAACTCTCCAAATACAAGTAAGCTGCTTTATCATCAAAGTTCCTACCATCAGCTACATTCAACCTGCTAACTACCTGTCTCTCACCATAGTTGCCGATCCAGTTCCTCTGCTCCTGGTTTCCAGCTCATTTACATCTCTGTTCAATAAATCTTTTAATATTCAATCCTCGACTCCTGAGTGTGTTCTCCATGTGGGCCAAATCTCTGGCTAAGATCAAGACAGATTCAAGGGTTTCGCAGAAGACCTGTGGCTCACACATGTAGCTGTGTCCTTGAGCTGTCAATTTATTATGACAGCTATCCAGATTTCAGTGCTGAAATGAACAAAGTTTTGGAGTCTAATGTATGGGTCATGGACATCGTTTAAAGTTTTGGGAAGGTTGGTGGGGGGGTTGTTACACCAGCATCACAGTTGTGGAAATGTTCTCAAACAAAAATAGTATCAATGATTTGTGATCTGTCGTGTTTTTTGCAGCAAAAATGGTGTTGCTTCTTCCACCATATTCTTTGATATATATATATATATATATATATATATATATATATATATGAAAGTCTGAAGTACAAACATAAAAATAGGATAATCTTTTGTTTGTAAGCCAGGGGGTGTTACCACCTATAAATTACATTTATACTGTAATATTATGTAAAATTATGGGTGGATAAATGACAGAGCACAAAAATAATGAAACAATTTTTATTTGAATTACCAAGAGGTCCTGTTGACCTTAGAAGGCCTACCTTTCAACTTTTATCAAATCTTTTAATGTCTGTCAGTTGACAGCACCAGAAATCTTTGAAGCACAAAAGTACCACATGTTTCATTACATTTTATTTATACATGAAAATTCAGTTTACCATTTGTTATGAAAGAATATTAGCCCATAATTGACATTCTCCACATTATCTCAAACAAAGATAAAAAAAAATTATGGCTACCAAATTTTACTTTTGCTCTTTTGCTGGGCAAATGTTTGATTTTTAGGTTGTAAAATATGCAGCATTTCATGTTAATTGGGGCCTGCCAGCAGTGCATAGAGAGCAGTACAATGCCTTGCGAAGCAAGCGCACTAGCGGAAGACTTTCAAGCTATAAGATCCGAACTACAAGCGGTCCGCTCTGAAATTGCTAACAGCTCAAAGACCATCCAAGCCGAAGTGGATATTATAAAGACGGACTTTCTGGAGTTAAAGGGTGGCCTATCAACGTGGTCAGACGAAGTCACTTCCCTACAGTCCACTGTAACAAGCTTGCAGAAAGAAATGTCAGTGCTCAAAGAGAAATGCGAAGATCTGGAGGGGAGAATGAGAAGGTCCAATATCCGCATAGCGGGCATTGAAGAACACCCGGGTTCCAGCTCCCCACAAGCTGTGGCAAAAATGATCAAAGAAGTTCTGCAGATGGACCGAGACATTAAGGTAGACCGCTCACACCGCACACCCATCGGGAGAAGACCCAGGGACTGCGAGACACCGAGAGTCATCATCGCTAAATTACACCATGACGGGGATGCGGCGGAGATCCTGAGGAGAGCCCGAGGTGGAGCCCCGCTCTTTTACAACGGGCACCGCGTCGCCTTCTTTCCCAACTACACGGCCACCGTAGCCAGAGCGAGAGCCACCTTCACGGAGGTACGGAGAGCGCTGAGGGGCAACAAGGAGGTCCGCTACGGCCTCCTCTATCCGGCCCGACTACGGATTACTTATCAAAACGAAGAAAAGGAGTTCCTAGACCCCAAAGTAGCCATGGACTACGTCTGGAACAATATTACCCCAACAGAGACAGCCGAATAAAGGTACCGCCTGCTCATAGAGACAATAATATCAGAAAATATCTCCATTGTTATGGCTAACTTTCACACGGCTTGCTATATAAGCTTTATGAAGATACATCTATAGCAAAAACGCTGTTTTACTTTAAATCCTTTTTTCTTTTTTTTTAAGGTTTGCAGGAGCTTGTGCAGTATACTTGACGTTTACGTAGCTATATTATTTACTTCATTATGATTTTTGTATATTTTCCACATTGTATACATATCTAGGCGCACCTACTATACACTTACACTCAATCTTGGTTGTGCACTTTAGCGGCTTACTTCAGACTAACCCTAACCCTAACATATGACCTAGGTACAAGAAAGTACCTAGATCATATGTACATAATCAATCATTAGATGTCTAAATAGTCTTCTGGGGAAGGAATGTGGGGAACTAATGCAGAGAACACTTTACATGTGTTTTACTGTACACACACTTCACACTCATGGAACATTCTGTCTACTACAGCTGCCAAATATGACGCCCATCATATAACTTGTAACCTCTTAATTGGACCAATGAGTTAGTCAAAACAAAATGGCCATCTTCTTCTTCAGCTTGGGTTACTTTAAAAGCCCCTCACTTCAACCAAACTGATTTTTCTAACACTGAGGCCCTCTCCTAGTCTGCAGTCAGAGAAAAGAGTGGCAACAGCAGTAACAGATCCTCCAACACTGAGGCAATTTTAACCTGGAGAGACTCACACGGAGAGATAAAGACAATTAGAGTGTTTTATTGGTTAGAGGTCTTTGGCGCACGGGCCCCGGCAGATGACGAGTTTGCAGAGAACCGCTGTGAGCTTGAATGATCGAAGTAGGGTGAGAGATTAGGGTAGTCATCCCCCGGGACCCGGACCTGGTGGTGGCGTGGAGGATGAGGAAGGGGAGTCCAGAGGTGCACACGAAGGAGGGTGGAGATCGGGGAGGCGGTGGGACGAGACTTGGCTGGCGAGCAGGAGGAGCCGTGGACGGGGAGGCTTATATCCTGCACCTGGATGCGATTTGACAGCTTGGAGCGAGGATCCATGATGAGTAATGCTGGACAGCTGGGTGAGTCTGCCAGGCTGAAATTGCGGCTAGCCTTCACTAGTGCATTACTCCCTGCAGCCTTTTTTGCCATTTCATCTGGCACATTGTTATCCTATGTGATGAGGCTGTCATTTTTCTGGTGTGCCCAACATTTAATAGTAGAATGTGCAAAAGGCATGTACAGTGACTGGAGTAACTGTGAGATTGCTTCACTGTTTCTGACAGATGTTTCATCTGCGCAATGAAGCCATCTTTATTTCCAGACAGTACCAAAAACAACACATACTCAGTCCCTCCAGGATTTCACAGGCATTTTTTGTGATTTTTGCAAGCTAAAATGTCTGATTTTGCGGGGCATTTTCCTAAAAGTTGCGATGAAAAGTTGCGATTTTTTTAAACTAAAATCAATAAAAAACCATACCTTTTAATATATAAACCAAAAATACTTACTAGTTTTGTAAGATAATTACCAACAAACATTGGCATTCTCAAAAGGTGCTTTGAGAACTATGATAGCTTTTAAACTGACATTCATGACCATTTCTGGATTGTCCCTCATCTGCAGCTCTCCTCACATGTTTTGCAGACACAAAGTGTTTGTCAATGCGTTTATGTTTGATGATTACACTGCAGGGCGTGCAAAACAGCTTCCCCCCACTCTCGTGCAGCTGGGTAGGAAACTGTTTTACGACCGCAGTGAAGTTAGTTTTAAGTTGGATATTGGATTTCACACTCCGCTGAGTTAGCAGTGTCTAGCTCACGGCTGACCCGAAACAGGAACGCTAATGTCGGCCAGCCGTTCTCTGCCGGCCCCTTCTCTCACTCGCGGTGGTTCACTTAGGGACAGCTGGCCGACATTAGCGTTCCTGTTTCGGGTCAGCCGTGAGCTAGACGCCGCTAACTCCGCGGAGCACGAATATCCAATATCCAACTTAAAACTAACTTCACTGCGGTCCTTTGCTGAAATCTTTGTGGGCAAATGTGAAGCATTAGCGCACATTTTCGCTTCGGTCGCTGCTCCTGCATGCTCCCGGCATTCTGATGTTAACAGGATGTGACATCACATTTCTTTGTGAGTTATTTGGGGTTATTTTGGTTAAAGTTGCGGGAAAGTTGCGGTGTTTTGGGCAAAGTTGGACAAAGTTGCGATTTTGCGGGGTTTGCTTGATTTTGCGTTAATAGTTGCCATCGCAACATTGCGAAATCCTGGAGGGTCTGCATACTCCATATATGTAGTCAGACTCTGTTAATGCATTCAGCTGCACTAAAGGCCTTAATTTCTGACATTTGTGCTGAACATTATGGTGGTCTAGTTTTACAGTTCGTAAAGTGTGACAGTATGATTTCATAATCTGTATGCCTTTCCTTTGTCAACACAAATCTTGGTGTTGTTAACAAATAATTTACCTGATGAGTGGTGTAAAGGATCACTGGGTGGCCCATAATTAAGGTGGATGCTCTATGGAATGCAAATGCCACTGTAGCCAACCCTTGATAATGGTTTAAGGTTGGGGTGTCTTGTATGTGTCTTGTATTTGCATATCCTGACCTTACTGCAATTTACAAAATAAATGTTTTGCTATAATTCTAAAAAAATAATATAAAAACGTGTCTGAGTGAAGATGTTAATACAAGTGTTTGAATTAGTTTTGGACTGATTGGAGTAAAAGTATTAGAGCAAGTATTTTATATTTTGTGACTTGTAGAATGGAATCTGTGACCTGTATTGAAGAATCTGTGAGGTGCAATAGTAGTTTTATGTCTGTAAGTGATGAATAAATATTCACAAGTTATTTTTTTTCTGACACAGGTATGTGGATTTGTTTTGCACCATTTGTATCAGATCGTTTGGGGCAAAACTGTAAGTGTAAGCTTTTTTTAAAGTGTGACTCCAAGTATAAAATTTGTGTTATGTACTTAAGTATTTGAAGAGGTGCTGTTTGTATTTGTAAAAGACTAAAAAAATATACAATTACAAAACTTTTAAAGAATTTCTCTGGTATCGGATGATGTGCAGCTGGAAGGATTTTTTACTGACACCTTTTACTTTTCGACAGTTGTTATGATGTGTAACCGTAACAACAAGTTGTTGTTGTTTTTTTCAACCAGGAGCAGCTGATTAACATCTTTCACTCTTCAGTGTTAAATGTGTGTCTAGTCATGGTCAGATCCAAACAGTCTGCCCGTAAATGCACTGGAGGATGCAGCTTGCCACAATAGCTGCCCCCAAGAGCACCCCGGCCACCGGCGGCGTGAAAAAGCCTCAGGGAGTACACACACTCTCAGGGAGATCCGCCTTTACCAGAAGTCCACCAAGCTGCTAATCCGGAAGCTGCTCTTCCAGCACCTGTTTCGTGAGATTGCCCAGAATTTAAAGACCAACCTGTGCTTCCAGAGTTCAGGCGTCATGGCTCTGCAGGAGGCCAGCGAGGCTTACCTGGTGGGGCTCTACGAGGACACCAGAACCGAGGACATATTGAGACAGACCGCTACAAGAGATCCTTCCTGACCACACCCATCAGCATCTATAACAACTCTTTAACAAAATTAGGATAATGAGTTACAACAACATTTAATTCCTCTTTGGGATTAATAAAGTATTTTTGAATTGAATAATCCTCTAGGTGTTGGGCTTTAGTGGAGCTGCAGTCTAGGTTCAATTGCAGTTTTGACCTGGGTTTGAACCCATGTTTTCCATTTTGTTCAGTGATGCTTGCAGTGCTGAGGGCAAAGTTAATCTTAGCCAATACACTAGTGGTTTTGCTATAGACTGACAAGTTTGCTAGGTCATCATGTACCTATTTTCCTTCATTTGTGCATCTGTAAATTGTACATGAAGACCATCAAACAGTTGTGTTCAGTGAACATAGTATATTGCTTCCCAACAGGTTAATAGGGTTACCTACAGGGAGTAACAAGGGTGCAATCACTTTTTTTGTCAATCAACATGTAGACTAGCTCTGTAAAGGGTGTGATTTGAGTTTTCCCAGAGAAGCCTACAGTCTTTACAGACATTTTTGAAAAGGGGAGGTGGAAGCCATCTTTCTCCATACAAGGAAAAGTTGCACCAGAATTTTTGTGACCCATTTCCTGGCTCCCATCATCAGATCAGGTCGTCTTGATGCGAGGCCAACCGTGTCCATGCATGACTAGGGC